>NW_013667486.1:36228-43168 GCF_000517525.1 Limulus polyphemus
AATATATATATATATATATATATATATATAAAAAGTTCTCTGTTACATATTAAAATAGAATGTTATTGGCTATCATAGAGATCATAGCTTAGAGCTTAGCCTAGTCCAATGTTTGTTACTGTTTTTATTTGTGTAGGTCTTTCAGGGACGATTGACAGGCAATCTAGTTTTCCCGTTTTCTTTGAGTTAGCTTGAAGACGCCAACATTTCAGGCCGAGAGTCTGTATTTTCAATGTAGCAGTAACTTCATGGTGTTCTTGTTGAGAAAGATAGATGTTTAAAAGGCAAAGAAGTAAGTATGTAAATTATGTACTTATAAGTGAAGCTTTTGCCTTTGTAGTACAGTGCATTAATATGTATGTACATTTTAAACATGTGTGTGTGTGTATTCTAATATTTCTTATGTAGTAGTGTTCTTATCTAACTTTAAAACTTTTGCAAAGCAAATTGTTGAATTTTTCTTAATAAAAAGTGTTGTTCACATACAACATAATGCAAACTTTTAAGATTCCGTTTGGAGAGCTTAATTTTTTTTTAAATAATGTGTTATGTATCATTCTATTAATATATATATTTTCAAAGTAATGTTAAGCATAATTTGTAACACATTTTTCTTGAAAAATACTTAGAAGTATTTTTTAAGTTGTTTCAAGCTTTACATTGGAAGTTTCAAGTGTATTAGTTACATTATTGAGATTATAAAATTTTACATTATTGAAAAAGTTTTGGCATTTTCAGTTCTTGTACTAACATGTTTTTAATATATCTTAATGTCTTTTCCCATACCAGTGATTACTTCAAAACCAACATTACACTGATAGAGGAAAAGATGTCAATTCAGGATTCTTAGATTACTTAAGGATTTTGATATTTCTAGATTAAATATGAGCTAAATCATTACTGAAAAAATGCTGCTAGTATTAAGTATGGTGCAAGGTATTATTATGGCTTTTTCAAGGTTTGTTTACTGACTCTGTTTCCAATCCTAAATTATTAGAATAATTTTGTTATCAACTGGGGGTTGTTTTCCAAAATTCAAAAGAAGCTCTTATTTTCAGACCAAAGTACGACACTTTTGCAAGTGATGAATATTCTGTCTTTAAGATATTTAGCTTGAGAGATTATTCTTACCTTTTGTGATTTAAGAATTAACATGTATGTATACATCACTTCTTTACTCACCACTTGGTGCTGGGAATGCCAAGCTAAGTGCTAGTCACTCTTAGCCATTTACCTTATGTTCCAAAATATATATACCTTCTAGCTCTTTCAGTGACATGTAACCATGAAAAATTTTCATATCACACTCAGTTGAATCATAGTTCCATAATTAAATCTGAAGATGATATTAAGGTATTGGGTGTTGCTGGCTGTGAGAAGGATGCTGCTGCTTTACAAAGTTATTTAGATCAATTAGTGAGTTGGGCAAATAAATTGCAGATGGGTTTTAATTATAATAAATGCAAGATAATGCATGTGGGTTATCATAATTTGAATTATACGTATAATTTGGATGGGAATAACCTTAATAGTGTTACAAAAGAAAAGGATCTTGGTGTAATGGTTGATCAGTCTCAAATAGAATTTTAGGTTGTATCTACAAAAATATTGAATACAAGTTTAAAGAGGTTATAATTTCCTTGTATAGGCCACTGGTTAGGTAACATTTGGAGTAGTGTGTTCAGTCTTGGGCTCCTTACCTTAAGAAGGGCATTGAATAATTGTAAAGGCTTCAGAGAAGGGCTACTAGAATGGTGCCTGGGGTGGAGGGGTTGTCATACGAGGAGAGGTTGAGATCTTTGAAACTGTTTTCTCTTGAAAAAAGAAGAGTTAAAAGGTATCTGATTGAGATGTTTAAGATTGTATAGGGAATTGATAGTTCATGCTCTTAATAGTGAAAATAGTAGGACTAGGGGACACAAATATGAATTTTGGCAGGGTAGGAGTCATTTTCAACTGAAACAGTTTTTATTTTTCTAACATGGTAGTTGGCCTTTGGAATGGGTTGCCTTCGGATGTTGTGCAGGCAGTAGATTTAAGTGAGTTTAAGAGAAAGTTTGTAATATATGAGCTGCTTGTGAGCATACCTCATGAAGAATTTTTATTATGATTTTTTTTCATTGTCTTACCTAATCTAACCTAATAAGTTTCTAATTTTTACATTTTAGTCACTTTTATAACAACAGATAAAGAATATACATGAAAAACAAGAAATATAGTACTTACCTTTGACCTCCTGTTTTTTTTTTATGGTATTAGAACACTAAATTTTTATTTACTTAAATCATGTACCTATGGACACAGAATAATAACATGCACAAAGCAAACAATTTCCCATAATGATTATATTTTAACTGAGTTTCTAACAAGAACAAGAGGCTTAAATTAGTTCCCTTTGCTGCTTAATCTAACACCACAAGATAAACTTTTAAACTGAAGATGAAATTGCTATTTACCAAAAACAATGTACTATTGTATGTGATTTGCTAGACTAAAACTTTTCCTTTCAATTGGTTATAAATGATATAGTATAAAACATCAGAAAGAATTACTGGCAGTTTGTGAAAGAGAGGAGATGGCAGGTAGCAAGTGGATTTATTTTTTCTGGTTTATGGCTCCATAAATGAGTAAGATTGAAGTTTTAGTATTTCATACATTTACTTTACAGCCTACAGTTGCAGAAGTAAAATTTACCACAGAAATTAGATGTAAATACTTATATCAATTAAATATGTTAGTAATCAGCTGTAAATTAATGCATATATACTTTTTTAGTTAATTAGCATTTTACAAGGATTTTTGAAAGTATTGTTTATAACATAGCAGTTACTATTCATTTAACTTGTAACAAACTATTATAAAGCACATTTCCATCAAATTATGGCACAAACACTTTAAAGAGTGTACAAGTTAAGTATATTATTATAGATCATGGAATAAGCATAAACAGTTGTCTATATGTTTTTTTGCACCTGTTTTATCAGTTCACTTCTCTAATCCATGGATTGGGTGTGGCTTAGGAGTTGGCTTGCTAAATTGTGGATCAGTGCATTCGTGATACACATCCTGTTAAAACCAGTGCTATCATAGGTACATTATAAACGTGACAGTCAAATCTTACTGTTGCTTTTGAGTAGCTGCCTTCTCTGTAGTCTTATCAGTTTAAAATTATGTATGGGTAGTGCAGCTATATGCGAATATCTGGAACATAAAAATCTTCTAATGCAGCCAACTTTCCTCTTCTCTCTCCACTACCAGAGAAGACATTTTCTCCCTTAATAAGAAATCAAATCTCAACATGAAAACATTATTAAAACCTGTTTATTTAAATTAACTGCTGAACTTGATGATTCTTTTGGTAAAAAACAGTGAATATATTTGGGCAGTGATTTTGAAAGCACTGTTACATTGATTAAATATTTTTGCAATATGGCATAATTTCTAATTACTGGTAGAGAGTATTTCCAGCAGGAGTGTAACCTGTATTTGATCACCATACATGTAAAATTATCCTTGTATTCATAATAATGATAGAAAAATATCATATTCACTTGTGTTTTTCAGTATCCCTGATGGAAAGGGCTATTATCCAAGGTATTAAAAAGCTCCGCGTTTTAACTCCCTACGATTATGACAATATGGACGAACTCGTCCAAGATCTAGCCAGTGCTCTGGAAGAGACATCATGTAGTAGGATTTCTCCAGGCAAAGGGAAGAAAGGGCGATCATGGAAACGGCGTTCCAAATCTACTGGAAACCTTGTTCCTCTTGGTAGCAGCCTTCCCAAGTCCAGTGCAGTTAGTGGGGATTCTGAATCAAGCCTAGAGGATCGTATGAGAATTAGGATGGATGTGTCGGCCAATGGTTCACATGCTCCTAGTGATTCTGATGAAGTCTCTTCTTTCAAACAGAGGCATCTTGCTGCCTGGCGCCAGTGTCCAATAAACCTTCCTGAGTCAGATTCTGTGAATGAAAATTTTTTGCCGGTATATCAGCATAGAAGGAAACGCAAGTTCAAAAGAATGGCAGTTGACCATCAACCTGATGAAGTTGATAATTCAGCATCCTCATTAGCAGGAGTTTCAGGAATACAAAAGCTTAGACGCATCAAAAGTGTGAGAAACTTAAAGAATAAAGCTAAGGTATGCAAAGTTAGTGAAGATGACATAGAAAACTTGGAAGGAGCCATGATGATAGATTCAGAAGCTTTTGCTGTAAGTGGTAAAAGGAAACGTAGCATGCGGGAAAGAAGTGTAGAGTGCATAGGACGAGGAGAAAGATGCAATTGTCATTCCAAACCACAATTCTTTTTACATTCTCCAGAAAGAAGGTATAGTTTATATTCTGTTAAATATAATCAAAGGATTTTGATGACATGTAATCGACTAAAAACTTTTTTTGAAAATTATTAAAAACAATTGCATTTCCCAGATTAAATTATGTTAATTTTGTAAAGAAAAAAAAGAGTAGTCTAAAGTGTTATGTAGCTAAAAAAATCTCAACTTTAAAAAAATTTTATATTGGATAATTAAATATATATATTTTTAATAGATGGAATTCAACTTCTACATTACTATAAAATGATCAATGTAATTTTGATATTATGGTGTATCAGAGGAGAACTGTAAGCTGTTAAAAATTGTTTGTATTAGAGTTACCGAAAGTAAATGAGATGTTGTTGAAAAAATTTTTATTTCATGTAGGGAACATGCTTGTAGCAGCAGTAGTTTCAGCAGCAGTGAAAGTGATTGTGGAATTGTCACAAATGATGAGGGAAGAGAAGGTTAAGTATGCTTAATACATTGTTTTTCGTCTTTGTTATAAATAGTTCTTCCAAAAGTAGTAAAACAAGTGTCTTTTAATATACTCTTTTGTTTTTCAGTAATATTATCAAAAATATGTGTTAGACTAATGTTTAGACTCTATAGTAAAGTGATGATTTTTTATTTAATTGAGAGAGCTTTTTACAAACTGAAAAGTCAGTAAGTAAAATTTATTCTAATTTTTGAAAGTGTGTGAAAGTTTTGATGGTTCTATGGGATTTATATATGTTCTAAACTCAGTGTAACAATTTTTATTTTATTTTTCTTACAGCTGATGATGAACAGAGTGACTTTTTTCATGAAACTGGTCCCGTATACGGTGTTCCAGGAGGTCCTTCCTGGTGGGAAGAAGACGAGAATGAAGAACTACAACGAAGAGAAATTAAAACACAAGAAATATCTGTTGACTGGATACAACATATGTCAAGAGCAGCAAAAGAAGCATCATATCAAGCTAGAATAGCCAGATTAGCGGCAAAAGTACGTTTGAGTGTAATTTAGTACACAATTTTAAATAAACATAACTTAAACTATAACAAGTGTATTATATGCTTGCTAAAAAATTTATTTATTTTACATAACATGTGTGCCTATTTTTAATTGTGTAGAGACTTGTTAACTGGTTGAATTAATCCTTTCACTATGACCTACTTAAAATGTAAGTAGGTATGCAACTCTTGTGAATGTTCTTTACAAAAATGAAACTAGTGGATGAAATTCTTTTAAATTTGAGATGAAAGGTCCTATAACTATGTAAGATATTTAATTTTGATTTTTTTCTAAAGCAATGTTTTTCTCATGCCTTTTTTTCTTTTCACATGTTTATTATCTAACATGCAAAGTAATTTTCATTTTAAGATAAAAAATACTTTTAAGCATCAGAAAATTTTCAAATATCACATGCAAAATCCTTATAATGTTCAGATACTTATCAAACGTTTCTTAAGGAAAAACTGTATATTTTAACTATTATTGTCACTAACGATTACCTGTATGGGTTCGGTCGATTTTACTGATCATAGCTTGTCTATGTGTTATATTGCAACATTAAAACAAAACTTTATCAGGTAAGCATAATAATAATAGTTGTAATATATTTTAATCTTCATACATTTGATATCTTATGATCTCAGATTAAACTACAGTAAGTTTATTGTCTATTCATTATGAAAACAGTGACAGTATTAGAAAATCACTGGCACTAATAATGGCAGTAGTTTGCATTCAACTTTAAGCTTCATTTATATTCTCTTTATTTTATTTTTTTGTACTTTTCTGTATACAAGCTCATATTAGAAAGTACAAAGTGAGAGTAGAAAAGTGATGTGACATGAGTTTTGATATAAGACCATATATTTACATTTGAAACATGTCAAGTGAAGCTTATCCAGTCATGGAAGTTCATACTTAGGAAACTAATGTATGGTTAGTAGTTTTATGTGAATTATTTTTATTCATTTATCTTTTAAATTTAAGTTTAAATTAATTTAGTACTGAACATATGGCCTTGTTGAACAAGTTTTTCTAAGTTTATTTTTGTGATGGCAATATTTTCAGCCTTTTTTTTTGTTTATGCTTTCATATATTGTAGCCTAAAATTTCAAAATAAAATCCAAGAATGATATATAGATAAAATAATTCTGAAACTCCATACTTATACACAGAATGTATATAAACTTTTTGTAAATTTATTTTAACTGTAGGTAATGTATTACATGCTTACTAAAAACCTCATTATACTACATAATTTGTATGTACATTTTTAATTATATAGAGACATTTTAGCTGGTTGCAATCATAACAATGTCTTTGTGAAACTCGAGATATAAGAATATGGTCTTTTTATTATATATTTTTTAAGATTTTATTAATTACTGAGTGCACAGAGTCACGCGATGTGTGATTATATAACATGCACTTGATTGTTTTGACATGAAGTTTGTGAATTGCTTGACAGTTGGATAATACATATTAAAACTATCACCCATAAAACAGGGAATAATACAATCAAGCATTTGAATTAAAAGGTTTTTTGTAAAATGTATTTTAGAATGGCCTATAGAGGCCTATATATATATATATATATATATATATATATATATATATATATACTATTA
>NW_013667486.1:43178-46538 GCF_000517525.1 Limulus polyphemus
TATATATATATATATATATATATATATATATATATATATATATGCCATTTATGTATATTGCATCAATAATGAATAACAAATTTAATATATGATTCTATTAATTAGCCATTTTATATCAGGGTGAGTGTTTTTTTTTATCCCATTTGTTAATTATTTAAGAAAGTTAGTACATATGGTTTTATTGGCTTAATGTTGCTCACAATGGACATGTATATATAAAAGTAATACAACTCTTATTTTATGTTACAGCATGGAAGAGAAATACGAGCTGGAAGACGTAGGCTTGGAAGTACAGTAAGTGTAATATGTTTTTTAGGAAATTACTTGTGATTACTGTGAAGACAAGAATTTAACTTTATCCATTTTAAAGTATTTAATATGAAATGATTTCAGCTTAGTGTTTCACAGATTGTTAAGTGCACATGTTCTCAAGACATGGAAGAGTGTTCAGCAACATTTGAAAATGATTTAAAAGGGAATATCCATGTAAGATATCCATGTCATTAAATGTAGAAAATACTTTCCAGTTTCTGCCCTTGAAATATAAAGTGACCTTCAATGTGATACTTAGGCTTCTTCTTTTTTAATTAATTCAGTATATTTAGGAGGTATAATATTTTACATTGAAATGTTTCTTATAATTTTTTGATAAAATAAGGTAGACAGAAGAGTTAAGAGGTAGCATGGTTTTAGATGTTTCTTTGCTGGTTGCTATTATGATTCAATATGTATATATGTATGTGTGTGTGTGTATATATATATATATATATATATATATATATGTGTGTGTGTGTGTGTGTGTTCATTAATATTTCACTGTTTGTTCTTTTAGCGACCTTCTTTTTCTATTGTGTCATCTATGAATGAAAAGATTTCTTCCTTCATGCAGAATCCCTTACAGAATGAGTAAGTTCAGCCAATGATTTCTTCTTAGTGTGTTAAATTATTTGCACCAAATGACAGTTTAAATTACAGAAGCAAATCTATGACTAATCTAGTGAAAGAAAGTTCATGTATCATTAAACTACTTTGCTGTATCCAAAATGAGCAACATCAGGAACACTCGAAATTGGAGATTATAACCCTAACATGACCTTTCAGCACATTTCAGGTGACAAGTACACATTTCATATCAAATTTCAAAATTTCAAGAGATGGAGAAAATTTGTAGTTGAAACATTGAGAATAAAAAGATCCTGACATAGCATTCATAGTCTCATTATTCATTGTCAACATGAATAATACTTTTTTTAATATTCAAGAAGCTTTACTTGTGTATAATATATTTATAAATTTTTTGGGGATCACAAAGTATAGGTGTTATATTTCCAAAGGCTGCATTTTATACAAAATTTCATAAAATGTTTAAAACATTTAATTTTGGAATACAGCTTTTCATGTACATGGAATATTTTTTGCAAAATATAAAGCAATATTATAGGTTTGGGGATTCCCCAAAAAATTTAAATTAAAAGGGGTTTTCAGGTTACTAATGTTTGAGAACTGCTGTTGTAAGGAATTATATAATCTTAAAAATGTAATGATTTATGTCTTGTTTATCACATGATTTTTCTTCTCTATTATGGTTTTATTACTACAGCTCTTCATTTCCACCCTTTTATTATACCACAGAATGTAGTCTGTATATTTACTAATGGAACTCAGCATTGAAAATAGTTAGAGCCAATGGATAAATGTGATTGGATGAAGAAGGTTATAAACCCTCTACATCAGTGTAGGATAAATAAAGTGGTTTGAATAGTAATTTGTGATTTCTTGAGATACTGTTTACCTGGAGGACCGTAGGGGTTGAAAAAGGATTCTAATAAAAAGTTTGAACAAACCACTGATCTATGAATTTTTTTAGTTTGTTTAGATGTTTTTTTTTTTCATCCTTAAAAATGTTTTCAAATTAAATTATATTAGTTTGAAAACTTTGGAAATGTTTTACTGTGACAAGCCATCAGATAAGATAAGTTTAATGAGTAAGTAGAACTAGATCATTTGTAATTTGCTCTTTGATTACTAGACAAGCTTGTCAATCATTTACACATACTAATCAATTATTGCATCATGAGACTTATAATGCTAACAATTGGGTTTTGATACCCACAGTAGGCAGAGCATAGATAACTCATTATGTAGCTTTGTGCTTAACAAAATACATGATGGAAATTTATCAATTACTTGGATAGTTGTAACAATCGAAAATAGTAGTAATTGGAAACCTTAATTTCGATTAGTTGATTATTTTCATGAGTCATGACACTAATCAATTAACCCTAAGTATACAGTAGGTCAAAGTACACATTTCACAACCTTTTTTACAGAGTTATATTCAAAATTTGTTTGGGTTGCTTTATTACCAAAGTTTGTCAGTGAGTTTAGCTTCAAAGTGTAGTTTATAATTCAACTTCTGACATTATTTAATTTTCAATTTCTTAATTTCAAATGGAAATATTTAAATCAATTCTCATTTTTCACTTCTGTGTCATGTGATACATTGGTGCTCTGAATTGCTCGTCTTAGGTTTTCCTTCTACCCTTGTATGATTTTCTGAGTGTCCAACTGATTGGAAACAGGTACTACAGATACTACAAAGCAAGAATATAGACTTGCAACCTCTAATATTTTTGCTTTATTGAGATATAAAAAAATTGCCCACATTACACACTTATTCCATATTATTATTTTTAAACATTGTCAGTAATTCTCTGTGATATTGCTATTTGATTATTTATAACAGATATAAAGAGTAACCTATGGTGTACAAGATTCCTGATAGTTATATTATTTTGTCCCTTCAGTTTTATATTTTGCAATCGTTTTATTTCCTGAGCAGCTAACACAATTTTTTTTAAACCTATTTATAGCTTAGTTAGAAAGCCTGTTAAAGTTAGAGTAGTTTTGGGATATTCCATATTTTAGTGACTGATGTATATTTTTTGTATTCTAAAATGTGTATATGAAATTAACATTAATGTTTTGTGGAGTGTAAAAAAACTAGTTCTAAGAAAGTACACTATGGAGTACAAATTACTGAAATAGGATTCAACTCTAATATAAATCCAAAGTTAGATAAAAAAACAAAAGTAAATTAAAATAAAATTTTGCAAGATTAACTTGAGCTGAACTGCATTCCTCATGTTTTAAAACATAATTGTTTTTTTACACTAAGATCTCCTGCTATGATTTATTGCTTGTCACACACTTAGATAGGGTTTCATGGGTATTCTAAAGTAATAGTTAAAAATAAGCAGACTTAGAAAAGGTTAAGCGAGCTGAATAGCTGAAGCTGTGTTGATAAATAATTAGTCAATTTTACTTAGTTACAATTCTACCTAAGTAATTACTAGAAAA
>NW_013667486.1:46590-60309 GCF_000517525.1 Limulus polyphemus
ATAGTTAAAAATAAGCAGACTTGAAAAGGTTAGCGAGCTGAATAGCTGAAGCTGTGTTGATAAATAATTGCAATTTTCTGTTACAATCTCCAGTAATTCTAGAAAAAAGTTATTGATTTTATTATTTTCAATTTTTCATTTGATCAATATTGCTACAGTTAGTGTTAGGGTAGAGAAAATGAGAGAAAGAAATAAAGGAGGTTTTAGAGGTTATGAAATATGAAAATTGTATGGTGAATAGAAGTATTTTTATTTTTAGCATGAAAATCACCTAATAGTATTGAATAATGTGGCACATAACTCCTCCTTGGGAGTCTCTTTCACTTGAATCTTTGTTGCAGTAGCATCCATCAATTGACAGTATGTCAGTTACTGGGTTGTTGTAACAATTGAAAATTTTAATAAGCAGAAACACAAATTTTAATTAAGTTATTTTTGGGATGTTAACCAAATTAATTGTTTGTTTGTATAATAAAAAACAGCAGAAATCTGAAAGACTAATTTCAATTAGTTTATTATTTGTGTGACATTAATTGATTTAATAATAATTTTTATCAATAAATTATCTTACATGCCACTAATCAGCATAATATCTGCTCACAGCTAAATGATTTAATCACCCATTTCTAAAGCCAAATGATGGCAAAATATTCTATTAACAATACCTAATGTAATAAATTTCATTTTTAAGCTCATTGTATTCAAACAACATAAACAATTAAAAGAACTTATTTATCAAAGAGAAACTTAATCTTGATGAAGAATATTTTTAGAAAAAATCATGATACTTCTGGTAATAGTTATGTCATTCTAAAAGGTGAAGTCCTAGGTTGTGGATAAATCTTTCTCGGTTTTTGCTATGTATGGTGATGACTAGCTGCCTTCCTTCTAATTTTACACTGCTAAATTAGTGAAAGATGCAAGATTCAAAACAAGTCAAACTAAACATCGGTAGTAGCTGATATGGTTAGGTAATCATCGGTTTTTGGTATTGATCAAGAAAATCTTAATCTGTACACCCATAGAAGATTATTATAGAATTAAAATTAAAAAAATATATATTTTGAAAGAATATGTATAAACATAATTTGGTTTTGCATTTTAGTATTTCTTCAAAGAGGCTTAAAAAGGACATGGTTATGAAAATATTTATGTTTTTAACTAATAGGGTGAAGTGATTTCTGTAAGTTTTGAACTGTAGAAACTAATGAGCTAATATTACTTTTTTGACTTGTTCTTTGTGTTTTAGGCTCAGACTTCAACATCTCCAGTTCGCAGATTATCAGCAGGTTTGTGATTTCAATTAGTCTTAAGTGGAAATTTTGAAAATAAATGATATTTTAGAATTTTGATTTGTGAAATTATAAAAGCATTTTCTTTTATCACTTAAAAACCTTCTTATAGTCAGTAAAATTTAAAGATGAAAGTGAAATTAGTTTTAAAAAGTAGTGTAGAGCATATAAAAACATTTATGATAACATATATTGGATACTTATAAATTTTATAAAATGTAAGCTTATAATAAAGAGCAGCTAACAACATAAAGCATTTTCAGAAACGATTTATAATATATATATATATATATTAATTTTTACCTCTTTGTTACAAATGATGAATGTTTTTCTCCAAGTACATTAAAATATTCAGTTTATTCACATTTGTACTCATAAAATACAGGTTTGTTATAAAGTCAGTATTGGTGCTTGGAACAGTCTTTAGTGTGAGCTACATAACATATGTTAAAATACTTTGTGTATGCGCATGAGGGTTCATGGAGAGTTCATTCCCTTGGTTTCTATAGATGGCACTACTGTAATTTTTTATTATTGTAATGGTATTGAATATTGCAGCATGTAACATCTCCTTATGAGTCTCTGTCACTTGTTGCTGGGTAATAGTGGTAGACTGGTATATTCAGAAATTCCTATAACCATTAGTGGACAGGAGAATGATGGAGATGGCAGCTGAGGAATTGCTCTTCAACATAAATCTGTGTGAACGTTATCAGCCAGTAGATAAGAGGGGGGGGGGCACCATCATGATTGAATGTGACATTTTGAATATATCATCCTATGGAGTTGTGGTATGAGTGTGCAGCAACTCATAATGGTGGTGTCCTGTCACTGTGCATATTACCAAGCCTGGGGTGTTCATTTCACAAAGAAGAATAGCCCTGGTGTAACTACCACATGGTGATCTTTGAGTAATTCAAAATTGATCTACTGTAGCCTTGATAACACAGTTATGGTATAATCCTTAACCATTTTTCATCAAATGCAACACATTCCATGGACTCCAGTGTAACCATGGTAACTGGTCTTGTGTGTTCAGTGCCTCTGCAATAGTGACCACTGATGTTTGAGGATGCCCTGACCTTCAAGTGTCTCTCATTACTTTTTAACCATCTGCTGACAGCACTGTGCATGGTCCACAGTTTGTATTGGTTGTACTGTGGTATAATGTTGCTTCAGTATTGCAACCATTTTGATGGTACATATCACCCAGCATTATGCATTGTTCTAAACTTAATGTTTAGTCATCTTCCACTGGTAGTGATGAATAATTGCTTTTTCTATTTTATGCTTATATGCCAGTGTAATTTGCACACAAAATACAACAGTGTTTGATGCCCCTAATTACAAGCATCACCTTACAGACTGTTAAAAACCCAGTACTATCTATATAATCACTTTAAATGTGTTAATGTTAACCATGTTCCGTTATTGGTTTATCAACATAAATTATCACAGGAAACAACGGTTTATAACCAGCTTATGAAAATTTATTATTTTTATAAGTTTGTTGTTGTTTAATCCATTATTTTGGTTTCCAAGATTGAAATACTTTTTGGATATATATTTTATTTGAAATAAAATAAACTGTAACCATGGGACAATTTTGTTCATGGTATACTTTTATAGGTATTATTACTTTAGAGCTAAATGTATGGTATTTCATTGTTTTACAAATTAATTTCATAATCTGACCAAAAACTAAATGTTGTTGATTTTAGAAACATTGTTATACTTTGAATGAAAGATACAATAATTTGATAAAGGCCTTATTTTAATTAGCTGTATAATGCCAAACCCATGCTGATTTTGAGACCATTAAACAATCTGTTCAAAAAATGGAAAAAGCTGGGAAATATAAACAGTTCTTCTTCTTATTTTTCAAAAATCGGATTGTAATAGTGCTGTATTGTGATTGGTACTTACAAATAAGTTGTAATTAGTGAGTTTTTGTTTTTTTTAGAAGGAGGTGATTGTATTGTATTTAATGTTCACAAAGTTCCCTGTCACACTGTTGTTGAAAAAAAAACCTGGATTTGATCTTTTTGTTATTGAACAGTTGAGTAAATATGGATTTTTGTGACTTGTGTATTTCAGCTGAATCAGTTAGCAGCACTGTATTCCTTGGACATTAGACAGGAAGGTTCAGTGGAGGGAGAAAGTACTTTGCTTCTTAAAACTAGGTAAATTTATAACTTTAGAGAAGTAGCTGTACTTTATAATACTAAGTATCTAGTGGGGATAATTGTTTATAAAAATACTATTTTTGAAATACATTTTATGAATTGTGCTAAGAGCTGGTGATTTAATTGGGAAGGATGTATATATATAATATGTATATAAAAATTAGACTTGTAGAGAAAATTCACCTTTAAAAACTATGGTAGTAATTTAATTACCTGGTAACATTTCGAGCAAATGCTCATTTTCAACCCAGAAACAACAGGCTTCAGTTCTTAATTTTGACACCTAAAAAAAATAGTATATGACAAAACAACTGTTCTCAACTTAGGCTCTTTTTTTTTAATACCAGAGTATGATTTATTATTCCCACATTGTATTTTGTACTCTAGTATTATTTAGGTATCATGTGTTTTTTAAGATGCCAAATTATGGGTTTTGAAACAAAATTGTGAACAAGTAAAAGCATGAAACTTCGTTAAATGGATGGCAACTGCCTATTGTAGTTGCTGTCCATTCGGCTAAGTTTCATCATGAATACTCTACCTAAACAATCTATCAAAGAATAAGTAAAAGCACGTTTTTTTTTAAGCCATAATACTACTGTAGATAGTTATTAAGTCAGGTTAGTGTGAGAGTAAATGCATTATTAGTTACAAAATGTATTTAGTGCTTTGTTTTTAAGTTAAATATAGAAGTGAAGGAGGATTAATTTTACAGTCAGAAGTTATTTACATTGTACTACTACTACTTTGTAGGGAGATCTGTATCAAGCCATTTCACTTTTTTTTTTTACCTAGACATACAACGCAGGCTGTTTGTGTTGACCCTGCAGTCAGTCGAACAGCCATGGTGGATATCAAAAGGCAAAGGAGAACACCACCTGTTGATCCATCTCTACATTTCTTAAACAGTAACTTCCCTGATAGTGGTATGTTTTCAAAATTCTAGAAACAAAAGTCTCTACTGTAGCAAAAAACATTATTGTCTAATTTATATTTGAGCTTCTGATTCTCAGGTCATCTGCAAATGTTGTGAATTTGAATTTCCAAGGCAAATGGACAGTGTCGCTACTGAAAGGAATTTAAAACTCTTGTTTTTATTTTTGAATTATTTTTAAACTCCATTAAAAATTAATATTAGTAATCATTCATATCCTAATACATCAGAAGTAATCTTGTGTTTGTGGTATTTCAGCATAAAAAGTTGAATTTAATACTTTTAAAAGCTAATTTAGTAAGTTACAGTTTAGAAATCCAAGAAATTGACCATATTGGAAATTTTAGCTATGAGTAAATGTCATTATGATATAGAAAGCATTTTAAAGTAATATTCACTCTTAGGGGTTTTCTACCAAGTTTGGAGTGTTAATTTGGTACATTGAGAATGATGTTGAAATGTATTGAAAGAGTTTAGTATCAACTTGAAGCTAATTGATTTAGAAATGCTTAAAGCTGTGGCCACAGATGCATTTGTATAGATTTCTGTTTAGGTAAACTGTTGTGTTTGTTGAGCTTCTTAGTTAATTTTGATATTATAAACTGTTGAGTTAGAATTATGTATTTTCTTAAATCATTATTATTTTATTGATGAATTCTCTTTTCTATATTTACTGTACTTATTTAGTAGGTAGAACATTTTTAGAAGCTAGATTGTGTAAAAAGGGCTAAGTTAATTAATAGGGTTTGGTTAATTACATCTTTTATTAGTGTGTATGTCTGTCTCACTTATCTAGATTCAATTCCAGTGAGCTGTAACTATGTTACAGGGACTTATATAGAAGACAGTGTCTTGTTGCATGACAACTGGCAGAGTTTAAGGATTAGTCAAGTTTCAGGGGCACCATGCACAAGTTCAGATAGCCAGAACCAAGGTTTTCAGCCCTGTTTTGTACAGATGTTGCCTACCTCCCAAACACCTCCTCCACCCCCACCTCCATCTCCTCAACCAGGACAAGTATCACAAGTTGGTTCAACAATTTTTACTGATTCAGTAACCACAGTATCATATACACAATTAAAGAAGAAGCATAGGGAGTGTTTCAGTTGATAATATGGCTGATTTCAGATGAGATATTGTGTAAAATGAGCCATTTCTAAGTAAAGAAGGTGTCATCAAACAACAAAAATCTTAATATATTCTTTGTTTACATTTCTGGACATTTTTATGAATAGATATTCCATATAAAAAGTTAATTGTTTTACAACTTGAGAGTTGAAATTTATACAGAGAAATATACAAATATGTACACACAAGTTCAAAAGTACAGTTAGAAAAGTTTTTTATAGCATCTATACTTTATTTTTACTCAAATTTTACCAATCAAATTTCGAACCATGAGGAAATAATGGTGAGTAACATGAATTTATGAAAACTTTTATAGCTTAAAACATTGACATATGGAATTTCAGTCAGGAGTCCATGCTTTAGGAAATTTAGAAAAATTAGCTTGAAGATGGTTTCACTACTGCCATCCATTGATTGTTTTTACTGAGTTGCTGGTGGTTAAATAGAATACTAATGAAAGACATGAGTCACAATGAGCAAAATTACCTCTTAGTTTATCAGGAGGATTAAAAAAGAATGTATGTTGTTTGTAGCTTAAGGAAAGCATTTCGAGACTTAAGTGAAGTGACCACTAATTTGTATAGAAGTGTTAAATATGATCCTAAGAAGCACATTGGTATGCTATTGAGTTACTGCTGATTTTATTTATGAGAGCTTCTATGACACTATATAGTTGGCCTCAATAAGTGTTATAAATTCTTTCTGCTAAAGCACATGTGGAATAATGTTTAAAATTATCTGATAGGCTTAAATCTGTTGAGTATATTCTATTAAAATTGTTCAGTCTTGTATGAGTTTGAATCATCGTTTAGCATTACTTGTGGGAATAATTTAAAATATTACTGTCAAATGACAACTTCATCATTTCTACTTGATCATCTGTTTGCCGATTAAACATACAATTTATACATACTAGCTATATAGTTTACACATTGTTAAACCATGTTGATTACAACATATTTCACTGTGACATTTTATTTTGTTAAGCACCTGTTAAGAACAAAGGGAGGTGACTAGTATTAAAAATATACTTTTGATTTGAATGAGTTAGCATATTTATTTTGAATTTAGCCAAAATTGTAGGATTGAACATGATTATTATTTTAACCATTTAAATTGTGTAGCATGTTACTGCAGACATATACTAACAATATTCTTTTAACCATTTAAATTGTGTAGCATGAACCTTGGAATAATTTGAAATGTATTTTTGTCAAAGATAGCATCAAACAAATAATAATAATATGAACTTTTTTCATTGTACTTATATTTAAGAGAATAATGAAATGGAAATATTTTAGGAAGTTATACAAACTCGAAGTGACTGTTTCCTTCTCTGATGAACAGCCAAACACATCTAGAGTAACTTTTTCCCACTAAATCAATAACCTGATTGTTTTAATAATTTGCTGCTGTTAAGAATTGATTGAATTATTGCATGGAAAAATTATGTATGCTCATAAAAAAAATTACACACACAACTGCTTGTTCAGATGTGCTGTAAAGTGTTTGTGAGTCGCTGTGGGGGATAAGCTGCAACTCATACTCATGTTGATGTATTACAGTAATCATTGTTGAATGTATATATGCAACCATCATACTTTATCCTCATATTGGAAAAAAGAATTATTCTGGTACTACACTAAAGTATCGCACGTCCATACTTTTCATGGTGCACAATGTAACCGTAACATCACTAATCACTATTTTAATTGCTGAATTTGTATGGAATTAGACCTTAAAGTTAAAAATAAATGTAGTAGAAATTATTCGTGAGCTGGTTTATGAGCCAGTTTTTGCTTTTGTAAGTTAAAAAATATCCACTGCTTTTGTTATTGTTTTTACTTACCACAGAAAATTGCTGTATGTAAATTTGAATATTGAAATGGAATATATCTAAATTATGGACTTTAGTTATGTATAAAATACTAGACTAATCTCTCATTTTAGTTTAAAATGTTTGTACTTGCCTAATTATGCCTTCTAATATATGATGTACGTGTTTGGAGTCTAAGATATCAGAATCTCCAAGTATTATATATATAAATGATGTAGGGTTTCTAATATGGTATAATTAACAATGTGTACTAGTTTACAGACAAAGAAAGGGGAAAGGAAACATGGTTAAAGTATTTTTTTTGGTTAGTAGTTTATGTGTGATCCCAATAAAAAAAAAGATTTCTTAGTAGCTTTTGTCATGTTTTCATTTTTTCAGAACTTAACCTACAAAAATTTTCTTTTATGTGTAAGCTATACTGTTGTTAATATGTCTGTTATTATTTAAACAAAACCATTATTATTTCTCTGTGGAGATATAACAAACTATAAAAAATTGGCTTAACCAAAATAAAATTTGGGTGAGGTAATTTCAAAATTAAGTAGTTTTCAATTCATTGCAATCATTGGTCTTTCAAATGTCAATATTCAAAGTTGTATATAACGTTTTTATCAACATTTTGTAATATTGGTGATTGATTGGTGTATGGACCTAATTGATCAGCACAGTGTTAAGGTAATATTTGTACAGATTTATTGTTTATATAATAAAGAAAATAAAGTATGTTAATCATGCTATATAACTTTTAAGGAAAGAAAAAATATAAAACATTTGTTTAGGGAAAAACTAAAATGAAAAATTGTATCGCCTACTCTGTTTTAGTATATCTTTTGAATATTTGGTTTACTTTAAATGAAAGTAATTGCAGTAAGTTTTTTCATGTGTAGGCAAAGAAAGTGTATACTTAATGTACTTGAAGTGTCGTGATTAAGACTTAAGAATCCCCAAAGTGCTTCGAGGATATGGAGAAAATTATTATACTTTTTTTTACCTTACTCACACTGTGTTAGTTTATCTCTTCAATAATAAGGAAATTGCATGCTGTAAATGTTTGTTTTTATGAAAATATATATTTTGTTTCCATCTTAAGTTATGCTGTGATTTTTTTATTCCACCAGTAATGGGGTTTAAATTTATAAAAAATTGAAAGTCATGATGAATGTATGTTTAAGAACATAAGGAAAGGCAGTGTAAGTGTTTGTTGAGACGAGTATTAGAATTTTGGAAAAAGATAGATTTAGCATAACAACTCTCTTGTTCTTTGAAAAACAAAGACAATTTTTGTTTTTAAACAATTTACACATGAAGTCTCAATCACTTGTCTTTTGGATCCAACCAAAAAATGATAACAACCATTGATGAAAACACTTTAATTTGCCACTAAAAAGCTACAATAAGTTTTTTTTTTTATGGTTTAAAGAACAAAAAATATTCTACACTGGAGAGTATGTGTCTCCAGTCTTGTGTATTTGTTCTGGACTTCATGGTTAAAGTGTCCTCATTCACATAGTACTTTTACTTTATCAGTTTTGGTGTGTGGTTTTTGTTTTCTTAATTAGCCTGTGAACTAAAATATTCATTTTTTTGGTAAAGGTTTATTTTTCTTATGATGATGATTTTGCTCTGTATGCATGTGCACATAAACAAAAACCTTTTATCTGTTGTATTTTATAATAAATTTATCAGTATATTTAATAGTTAAGTTTCAAAATGTAGAAAAATAGGAATTTCTAAATCTGATGGAAGTTTAAATTAAAAACACAAGTTCCTTGTTTTTTATTATGATATTCGTTTAGCTTATTACCATAGTTTTCTTTATAAGTGCTTTAAAACTATTTTTAGCAATGGAAATTATTTCCAAGCATGGTGGAACCAATTTGTGGTCAATTTGTGAACTTTGATACTTATATGCCAACAATATAATTACTATTTGCAAGTATTGTTATCCAGAAGAAATTTGCTTTAGACAAAAATACAGTGATAAGTATGTTGAATCACAACTTCAATACTGTAAATAGATCTTTAATAATTATAATTTAATCATTCTTTTAATGAATTAGTGTTCTACAATGCATTGACCTGTATAGAATGCGAAGGAATAAATTGTTTTTGAAGATTAAGTAAATACCATCATCAGGAATGGACTTTTGAATATAATGAATTTTTTTTAAAAAAGTGGTGAACTATTAATCATAGTGACTGGATCGATATAAAAGCCTAAGTTCTGTATGGTGTTTTATGAAATGTTTTTTTCAGAGTAACTTTGAACCTGTTGTAATTATTTCTTGTTTATTCTTATGAATATTTTAATTGGCAATAAAGTTTTGGTGATTCGCAGCACTAAATGATTCTTAAACAATGGAATTTGTTCACAGGGGAGAAAGTTTACAAGTTATTAAGCATTTGTTAAAAAAAACTTAATAGTTCAATCTTTCAAAGAATTCACAGAAGAATAGTTATTTTAGTAGGAATTTAAAACTTGGATTTGTCTTTATGAAGTAGCTGTTCAATTTGAGGGAGGCCACAGACCAAGCACAAAAACATTATTTCGAAAAAATGCACAAAAGAGGTATGTTTTAAGTGAACTTAAAAAAACATTTTTTCGGGTTTTCTCAGAAGATAATATTTTGTTTGGTTAAACCAACTTAAAACCCCAGCTAATTTCGTGATGATATTAACTTTTCATAATTAACTAATCTGTAATTGTAGATTTATAGACCAACTCAAACTGTGGTATTTTAAACACAAAATTCAATGGACTCTGGTTTTACATAACCATTTTATTTCTGAAAAAGTTGAACCTTAGTTTTACACTCAAGGGCCATTCTGAGATAAAATCAGATACTATCACAGAAATATTCTTGTAGTGAAATGTTGATTTTTACGTTTACAAAAATATAAATATTATCAGTAGAATACGTGTCATTGCAACTTTGTATTAATATTGTATTTCGTTTAGTTAAGACCTTTCCTCCCATCACTAAACTTTGTAGTTATATCCATTAAAATAATCGTGTTTCTTTTTTTCAAGACCGTACCTCTCATACCATTAGCTAATCTAAGCAGAATATTAAAAAAATACCGAGTGTGGCCGGTGATCAGCGTGCTGAGACTGTAATGTTCACGACCTGTTGTTCAAGAATGCACTTCACACATTGTGGTGATAGATGTGTTATAAGAATGACTTTTAAATTCCACTATACGGTCAGATAAAAGTAATTACTGTTGACTAGCTCTAATCTATTGTTTCAAAATTAGAAACGGCTATGTACAGGTTCTTGTCTAGCTTTGCGTGACGCTCTGAAAAAAAGAAAAAGAGTATCCCGTCTTTGTACTTAATATACCGAACGTTTGTGATTAAATTGTAAAATTTAACTATGATGGATAATAATTATGGCACCTGTGTCTCCCCCCCCCCCCTTGATTACAAAACTCTTCTTTTGTAAAATATTTGTGCATTTTTAGCTTAGTTGTGATAGTGGTTGCAAGAATAATGAATAAAAACTTATCTAGAGTAGGATGAATGCTATCTATCAAGGTCACATTATGACAGATTCATAAGTGCATCAAAGTTGCTGAACTTGAAACTAACTTCAACAAACTGGCTTACATTGAACGTATTTTAATGCATATCGGTGCATGCCACATTAGGACAAGTTGTTGAATATATTAAATTGTTTTCTACATTGTAGAATACATACGGTAAACATCACCATCACCAGTTTTATTATATATATATATTCATTTTGTATTTTTCGATTACATTGTTATTCCCGTGAACAGCTCCGTTTCTGTGTTTTCACCCTATATTATTACAGATAAATAGTTATATGAAACAGAAGTTGTGTAACTCCCCCCTCCCCATGAAATATGTATATCAAAACATGCCAACAGAAACACATTAAACCAATTTCTACCTTCAAACGTTCCGAAAACCTGTTCAAAGTTTGGGTTGCATGGTCTTATGGGCGTAATTGAAGAGGCGGAAAAACCAACAGGAGAGGAGTCGTAAATGAATATCTACATCAACTAAAGAAGAAAAGAACAAGGTATTCAATTGTAAAGAAATCTGTAAGAGGGGTAGTGTATAATGATTCAGTAAGTAAGCAACATCGATCACCCACGTACATATATAGTTAACATCCTTTATATTTAGTAGTTGTCTTCTGGTGCGTATCGGGTATTAAAGTACCCGACTGTTTTGTGTTATTATACACTCGCTGTTGCTCTGGCAATCTATCGCGCAGATCTAACCATCGTACCATGTACACGTGGTTATGAAGTAAGCAACTGTGCTTGGTAGAATTAGTCCAGGATCATTGCATTTTTCCGGTCATGTGACATCGTACTTCCTCATTTTTCGTCATGGTCAGAATTTATGTCCAGTGTCCCATTGGCTGTCATAACATTGCGGTATTAGTATATATGATAATTTTATATTTATGATGATACCGTTGCTAACCTTGGCTACTCCAATAACCATATTAAACTACACGAAGTACGTCAGTCAGTCGAGGTAAGAGAACGTTCGATCGTGCTAATCAAGTTTTGACCTGATAATACGGACTCGTGAGCTTCAAATTTCGGTAAAGTTTATCATTTTACTTATTAACAGGTGCGTATGTAGTACAAATTAACGAATGAAAGGCTTAATTTTACCTTTGTATGTGATTACAAGTCTAGCATATGCATGTATGGAATAAACAACATAAATTACATGAACTTATATAATTATTGTTCTTACATTTTAATCAATCACGATTTAGAAGGTAACAATTTCAATAGGTAATAAGCTTTTGGTAATCATTATATAATTCCGTATAAAAAAGCACATGCAAGTAACAGCCTGAAATATGGTATTTTTATTAAACGATTTTTATATTGTTGTAATAAAAGATGTTTTCTAAAACAATGACAAACTGATAAGGTAATACTATGATTGGCAAGTATTCTAGTATTTTAAAACTAGAGAAAATTATAAGGGCATTATAAACATCTGCGATAAATTAATATGAATTAGATCACGGCATTCTCTCAAAGGAAATAAAAATATTTTGCTGATAGTGATGGTGGCTGACAAGATTGTTTTGTATTCCTCTAATATTGAAATGTGAGACCAATGAAATCTATATTAGAACACCTATTAATTTTATATATTGATTTTTGTTTTCAGTATGAAAGCTATCTAATTCTTTGATATTTGTATTGAGGATATTTTTTATAATCTGCACGTTGGTAATATTCTGATTCGATTAGCTTTACGGGTGGAAAAGTAATTGTATATCATCCTTATTCTCTGCTATTTATAATTTAAACGTCACTGTTAATAAATCTGGCTTTCTGCTCGTCATTAGTGAAAAAATACATAGCCTTATGCCCATCTTGTGGCGTTCCTTTTTAACCGTGACATAGCGGCTCATAGAACGGTTCTGAGTTGTTGTTTCTTTTTTCAAGTTTAAATGTTTAGCTCATAGTTCCATCATCTCTTAACCAATTTGAGATCTGATTACAGTTTTGGACTCGGAAGGTCAAACCCTTTTGTTTGATGTATTTGACCACGCCCAAGGTCTCGTGGATCAAATTACCCCAAACCTACCTGAAAAGCTCCCAAGTGGCACAGCGGTATGTCTGCGGACTCACAACGCTAGAAACCGGGTTTCGATACTCGTGGTGGGCAGAGCACAGATAGCCCATTGTGTAGCTTTGTGCATAAATTCAAACAAATCTACCTGAAATAATTTCAGTTTGAGGGTAAGCTTGTAAGATCCTGATGAGTAATAAAATCGAATCGGGTATACGCACGCCCCACGCTTGGTATTACTGGCACACAAAAATATAGATAATAAAAAGGGGGAAAATAAAAGTTCTCGTACATTATTTTACTCTAATCCTGCCTAAAAGAATTTCAAGTGCCGCGGCTATTGAGGATTCGTTCTTGTTTATTCTCTGATCCTCAGTGGAACTTCTATATTTATGGGTTATGGTTAAAGTTAAATCTGTGGTAGAAAGGATTTTTCATTAAGTAATTTTGAACCTTGTGACCATTTTTATGCTTAAATTTTATTAGTTAATATTTTCGTGCTGATTTATCTCAATTAAATCGTACATCAGTGGTTCAAATTTGTACACTTTATTTTTTGGCCTTTAATGTGCTAAACATTGGATTAAGTTTTATGAATAATACTATATTGTTGCGTATTTCAAAATAAAATTTTGTGTTAAACATTTTGGTTTATTTAACTATGAATGATTGGTATGGTACACTGAGTGGACACAAGTAAATAGACACCACCTTTTCAGAAAAAATTACATTTTTCAGTCATATTCACATGAATTGATATA
>NW_013667486.1:61205-69747 GCF_000517525.1 Limulus polyphemus
TATATCAATTCATGTGAATATGACTGAAAAATGTAATTTTTTCTGAAAAGGTGGTGTCTATTTACTTGTGACCACACTGTGTACATATACTAATTGTCATCTTGCGCTAATAAAACAAGAAGAAAAACCCGTATAAATGTTTCTGGAATTAATCTTATTTAACGTCTTTCGGACTGATTTTATATAAATGAGTTGTTCATTATATAATATGTATGGATTTGTAAAAGTTCAAGCATTACCGAAGAACATTCGAAAAAGATAGATATCAATAAAGTTAGTTTATGTGTGATTTTAACCCCCTTGTATGGATAGTTGTTACTACATTTACTTACAGAATATGATATCAAAAATTCAATTATTATTTTTTTTCAGATGTGAAAACTGATTCTGTTACACATCTCATCTACCCAGGTGAATATTTCGAATTGTTAAATCATTGAAAATAAAATAACAATGACGTATGCCGACCCGTTCGACTTCCCAAACGATACCGGAACAATGTATGAAGCAAAATCTTCTCAAATGCACGAATGTAAAGAACTGATGTATTTTGCTGCCTTTTGCATTATTGTTTCGATCATTGTTGGCCTAAGCGGTAACTTACTGACTATTGTTGCTTTATTAAGATGTCCACGAGTGCGCAGTGCCACAGCTGCCTTTATTATTAGCCTTTGTGTTGCTGATTTTTTGTTCTGTGCTTTGAATCTACCATTCAGTGCTTCTCGATTTATCCATCAGAAGTGGATTCATGGAGACATTTTGTGTGTCATGTTTCCTTTCATGCGGTACGTCAACGTAGGGCTGTCGTTGATGTCTATCACAGCGATTACAATAAACCGTTATATCCTAATTGTTCATCAAAGACTCTATGAGAAGATATACCGAAAATGTTATATTGCAATCATGATTGCTGCAATCTGGTTGTTTTCCTTCGCTATGTTGTTACCTACACTAATTGGCATATGGGGGCGCTTTGGATATGACAAAAAGATATTAAATTGTTCTATCCTGACAGTTAACGGTCAATCTTCAAAGACGTTTTTGTTTATCTTTGGGTTTCTTATTCCTTGTGTCGCCATCATAGTTTGTTATGCCCGTATCTTTTGGGTATTAAAGACGAGTGCCAGTCGAGTTCGTGCTTATAGTAACTCGGAAACAAAGGAACAGAAAAAGAACCGAGATGCAAAAAAACGGAAAGAAGAATGGCGAGTTACTCGGATGGTTCTTATAATTTTCTGTTCTTTCTTGGTTTGCTATCTTCCTATCACTATCGTAAAGGTAAGTTTCATTATTGTATGATACCCTCATCCACAGCTTTCACGTACAGTAATTATATTCTACTAGCAGAGACCCGCAAAACATTTCCGGTCAAATTAGTATATTTACCATAACAATACTTCTTTAAATATAACATTTCTAGCACAATACAAACGAATTGTAATCGTAGACAACGAAATGTGTAAATCCACTTGTATATAGGACGTACTTTATAAAACTTTAACTTATGTTAGGCCTAAGTTCGATAAAGAGATTAATTAACACTGTAACCTATGTGCGTTTTTTGTTTTTTGTTTACTTTAGTTTAGTTAGGACTAAACTTTACTGTACTTCATACTATCGATAAATAAACTTATAATGCTATTCTACGACCTAACGTCAAACCTTTTTTAAATACTTTGATAAGTTTTTAATATTCTGTTGTACAAAATGATTAGTAAAGTATATTTACATTCCCTTTTTGTTGTTACTTCTTGTTTCATACAGCAACTGTAGCGACTTGATCACTGAGCTTTGCAGCTCTCTGCCGCAGGCAAACTTTGTCGTCGAGTGAATAATGAGCATGCGCGGTTTTTCTTGGGAAACATTCTAACTACGCATGCTTATACAGCAGGTTCTCGGTCAGAAAGCGTAACGGTCGTACATACGTACAAACAAGCCAAATTAATAGTATAGATATTCACATTTATGTATTATAGATGTCCATACAGTACAATTAAATCAGTTCTACACTGTTTAGAACAAGAGCTGTAATTCAAATGCAACTTCAATATTGGTGAATGGATGAGAAATTACATCCCTAAGTGTGTAAAGGAATGTAAAAAATGTGCAATAAATGCATATATGAAGCATATAAATATACACATTTTTTACACGTGTCTCCTGTATATATAAACACACATCTGTAAGTGTGACACATTTTTAGAGTCAGGTATTTTATCACGTTGGTGAATAGAGTCGGTGCTCCTTATAGAGGAACAATATCGTAGTTGATGGAAAGAGACGTTTGTTTGTTTTATTATTAAACACAAAGCTACACAATGGACTATCTGTGCTTTGCTCACTGCGGGTATCGAAACCCAATTCCTAGTGTTATAAGCCCTCAGGCTTACCGCTGAGCCACTGAAGGGCAGAAGAGAGAATGAATGACTGTCGAGAAAAGCGTTAAGACCAGTTTGACAACAAAACCTGTATTTTAATAGGTAATAAGTAACGATAGATGGAATGGAAATCTTGGATCCTAAGGAATTGGTAAGGCGTGGCCTTGTTGCAAGCATACGAGACCTTGGATTAATTAGTCTTTGGTTCGCGTCCCGTTGCCACAAAATCGCAATCCGCTCTTTGACGCCATGGGTACGTTTTAAAAGTAAAGGTCAAATATTAGAATTTGCTTAGAGTAGTATTATTGGTACTGTTGAGTAGTTTCTTTCCATCTGGTCTTTCGTTTCAAAATTAGGAACAGCTAAAACCCTTTTGTAGCTTTGCACGAATATCCCCCCCCACACAAAATTAGCAACAACTCAAACAAAGAATTTTGACTATAAACATTAAAAAAAAAGGAGTCGAATCATCTTACAATCTTTGATATGAATGTGAAAGGTTAACTAATTTTAAAATAAGCATAAAAAATCAGTAACCTGAGAGCTTTCAGAAAGTGGACTTCCGTTCATCAGGGGAAAATGATAAACGTTTGTTTTGAATTTCACTCAAAGCTACAGGAGGTCTATCTGCGTTAGCCGTCCTTAATTTAGCAGTGAAAGACTAGAGAAAAGGCAGCTAGTAATCACCGCTAACGAATAGTGGGATTGATCGTCACATTATAACGCCCCCACAGCTGAAAGGGCGAGCATGTTCAGTGGGAGGGGAATTCGAACCCGCGACCCACAGATTGCGAGTCTAACCACCTGGCCAGTTCAGGCCACAATGATAAATGATCTTGTTGAGCAGCAGTGTGATTGTTGTACCGGAAGTAAGGTGTCACGTGGTCCTTAGAATATCACCTAAATTGTCAAACATCTTTGTGTGTGATGAGAAACAAAGATAAATATTAGATTTGAAATAAGAAAGACTTAACAAGAATATATGTTCATGCACAAAGTAATGACCAGAAGAATTGGGAGATTTATCAACAAAAGTAGTTAATGATATAGGAACGAAGAGTGAAGTATCAATAAAAAGTTTAAGAACAACAATCCTATAACAATACATATATATAATTGAGAACATAAAATTGATAGAAATTAAATGAATATCATAATACAGAGATAAAAATAATTTTGCTTAAACAATAAGAGTTAAAACATTATTAAAGCAGTAACAGAAAAAATCGCTACAAAGCAGAATTATCTAAAAATTTTCAACAAAACTTTGAGTTAAAGGACAAAGATCATTAATACCGGGGTCAAAATTCATACCACGTCTAACAGCGAACTTTATTTACAAGGGGACCGTTTATTAATACCTCTGTATAATTAACTTTTTCTTGAAGAATTTTGTTTTTCGATAGGAAACTACAACAAAAGACTTCAAGAAAGATTTGTTTAGGGCATTCGCTGACTGTAGACCGTAGTAATGTTTTTAAATGATTCTTGAAGTATTTTAAAGTTTTTGGATACTATGTGATTACCAGAGGAGCTGTGTTAGTTTGTTTGGAGTCAGACATGCAAAATGACAATTTTTCAGCCTTTTCAATTTGTTTTTCTACTTCAAGAAGTTTATAACTTCTTTCTTTCATACGAAAGGTTTAATTGTAAGTAGTATGTCATTTGATGTAGGTTGGTTTATTTGTTTTAACGCAAAGCCACGTTGGGCTATCTGCGTTCTGTCTATATGGAATCGAACCCCACAGTTTAGCATTGTATGTGCGTAAACTTACTGCTGACCCACAGTGTGGTTAAATCAGTTATTTATTTCAAGATTCATGAAAATATTTAAGGTAGTGTTAAGAGTTTCTAGACCTCCATCATGTTTAATGTTAGTGTACAGGGATGGGACGTTTATCGTACAGAGAAAGCTTTTAGGAAGCAGTGTATCATCATCATTAATATTCTGAACAATTCTGTGGAAATGAGAAGTGTATTTAGTATTAGAATTGTAGAGAATGTTTTTATGTGTCGATCAACATAAGCAAATAGTTTTTCAGTAGCCATACTTGTGTTATAGAAATGATGGGACGACTAGGATAGTTGAGCTTATGGGTTTTAGGGAGCAATTCTTCCTTAGCAGACTTGTAAGTATTTCTTATCAACTTGGTAGGTCTGAAGGACCCAATTTAGTTTGTTATTTAGTGGTCTTTGTAAACCCATTATATATAGACTTTAATGAAGTAGGCTACATTTGTTTTTTTCAAGAATAACAAACGCACCACCTTTGTCAGTAGGTTTTATAACAATATTATTTTAGAGTGATTCTTGCTTTAGGATTGAGATTAATACGAGTGTGCTTACAGGATTTCTATAACTATCATGTCTTTCTCAAAATCTTTAACGTAGGTTTTAAGTGTGGTTCTCTACTTGTCGGAGGTGTTCACGTAAATTGCTCTTTATAATTGGATAGTTGTTTCTGGTTAAAAGAATACAGTTTGCTGTGAAAGAATTCGTGTAGGTCAGAATTAAATTTGGCTTCATTAAAAAACGTATTGGTGGGAAAAGATTTAACCATTTGTTGAGAATACTGGCTTCAACATCAGAGAAAGTCGTGCTTGAGAAATTAAAGATCTTGAAACGGTTTTGGGTGATGTGTTGTATATGGGTTGTAGTAATCTTGAAGTCATTAGTTTTGTTCACAAGACAAGTATGTGTTAGGTATCTGTTTCGGTATTAGAAGGATGAGTATTCCTATTAGTACTTTTTTAGTAAAAAGCCATTTGTACTGCTGTTCCATGATGGTGGGTTTAGTCACATTAGAGCTGAGAATACTGCTTTTTTATTGGTTAGGCTTATTAGAGTAAGTTTTTTCTTATTGGTGTAAGAGGTTTTTGTTTAAAAGAATCATTGGCAGCTTTACTTCCATTAAGACGGATTTTATAAAGAGGAGTGATATCTTGATCTTACTGATTGATACTGTTGTGCTAAAGTCATCCTCGAATGTCATGAGTTGCGAAGACGTGTTTACCAGTGATTAGTGCCAGATGTTAGAAAAGTCCTTTTCGTGAGTATCTATTGCGATAGTAGATAAAGGAATATGTTTATTCTTTCTGTACACTGTTGTGTAGCTTCGGTGTGCGTTAAGTATCAGATTCGCTTCTTAGTTGGTTTACGAAGATTTGAAAATATTTTCTTTTTCAGTAACTTAAATCAAAATAAGCAGCTTTAGACTGAAGAAAGGAGTCAAGGAAGTATTAGAGAACGGTTCAGAAATGGGATGGTTACTTATAGGGATTTCACTATAGTTTCACGAGCTAGGGATACTAGTTTTAGTAAAAACGCTAGTTTGAGAGTCTATATAGTATGGGAAGAAATAAGATCAGGTGAATCAGTGATAACAGGCGACTTAGCTTTTACTGATTCCGAGAGAGTAGTTAGAGTAGAGGCATTGGGGCAGATTCTAAGAATGGAAGCATAGAATCGTGAAAGTCGAGGAACAGTGGGGATATATTGAAATTGTGCAGTGATATCAGTTGCTGTAATATAAGAAGAGTGTGATCTGGTGAGTCAGAAAGTTTAATAACCATAAATTCTCTGTCGAAACTTAAAAAAAAAGAAGACTTTAATGGATCAGCATTTCAACACTCTCACCCAATATGTTATGAACCATATCCCCAGTATTAATGATTTTTGTCCTTTAACTCAAAGTCTTAAAAATTATGTTTTGAAATGAGTTATTGAATCTATTATTGAATTGAATCAATAATGTTTTGATTCCTACTAGGGGATAAACTCGTGCTTGCGTACGATGTATGTACTAGTTATTTGACTAATGAAATATTGTTTAGGGAAAAAACAGTATATATTAATGAGATTGGATCCTCGACCTCCCGCCTACGAAGCGTGTGCTTTTCCATATAACACAGAGCTCAAATATTTTTTTTCTTTTTCACATTAATACTATATTGTACGAGAAGGGTATATGTTTTAACAACAGCACTGTTTAAAACCTACTAAACACAGTATGGGGTTGTTGCATAAAGATGTATAACATATATCTGTACACAACATTTTTTGTGTAAACACCGTGTCTTTGTAGCTAATCGCCATCTTTGACTGATATCTTGAGATTTTTTCTTGAGCAAACTCTTGGTAAAGCGACGTTATAATATAGTGAAATTTTAAAATTATGGTGTTAAGAATGGTAAAAATCAATTTTCTTCGTTTGTCGTTATTTCACTTTATTTTTATTTTTCCTTCCGTAAAGTATTAACAAGGTGTCGGGTTCACATCCACTAATAACGAAAATGGGTAAAAACTCGTTCTTCGCCTAAGAAGTATATTCAAACTCAGGACTAATTTTCAAATTTTAACTGCCTGTATTGAGACAGTTGGAAACGTATAATAATTATAAAATAATGAATTTTTAAATGTATGGTATCAAGCATTATAAAAATCAACTATCGTAATGTGTTTTTATGTAGTTTTCTTGTGTGTATATATATATGTATAAATCACATTTATATATCAGCTGAAACCTGTAATTATTTTCTTTCGCGTAGTGTGTTAGCTGTGGAGCATCTAAAATGAATGAAGTTGTGGCAGTGGTTAATTAAGGCCAATTGCAGTGGATTATATAACGTGTAAACTCGTATTTCGCGTAATAAGTTTATTTAAATTGTCGATTTTTTAGGCACGTGATTGAATTAATAATGGTATTGCATTATTTATAAGACACAGAAACGTAAATAATTAACTTAATGCGTTTCCTTGCGTGTTTTTTCCATGTTACTGAAGTAATTGTCTTTAAAGTTAATGTTATAAACGTTATAGTTTTGCACTTTTATAGAACAGCACACGTTTAATCAACGTCGTTCACTTTTACACGCTCGGCATGGCCAGGTGGTTAGGGCGCTCGACTCGCATTTTTCTGATCTTGGGTTCGAATTCCCGTCCCCAAAACATGCTTGCCTTTTAAGCCGTGGTGTCATTATAATGTGACGTTCAATCCCATTGTTCTTCGGTATATGAGTAGCCCAAGAGTTGGCGGTGGGTGATGATGACTAGCTGCCTTCCCTCTAGTCTTATACTGCTAAATTAGGGACGGCTAGCGCAGATAGCCCTCGTGTAGCTTTGCGCGAAATTCAAAAACAAACACTTTTGCACTCGTATGAAAATACCACTGTACAATTAGCCAGTAGCAATATTGGGTTTCTATGTGAAATAGCGCGCATGCACGCTCGAATTGACTGACACACATTGTTCTTTTAATTACATAGATTACCTAATTAAAATTATTTTCTATCTTTTTATTATAATAATTGTTGTTTACACTTGTATATTTATTATTATTGAATTTCATTCTTAAATTTGTTATGAATATTTCACTCTGCCAGTTGTGTCATTAAGTGCTTTTGTTGATAAATCTCCTAGTTGTTGTGGGCATTACTTCTTATACAAACACGTATCATTGTAAGCCGTTCTGGTTTCTGAATTGCTTTATTTGTTTTCCATCATACTCACACTCATAATTTAGGTCATATCCTTTGAAACGCGGACGTCTCACTTCCGTTACAACTACCACATAACCGATCAACATGTTTACAGTGACTATTTGTCATTTACACCTGAAAGTCCACTTTTCCAAAGCGTTCGGGTTTTTGGGTGTATTTTCTGATGCTAACTTTTTTGTTGAATCTGCATGCTTTAAAATGTCATGAGTGATTTTAAAATAAACAATTAACCTAATTTTAAGATAATACATTAACATAGGAATGTTATTAGAACGATTAAAATCGTAAAGTTGTATTGATAATTTGATTTCATCTTCTGGAAATTGTCACAAATGCTTCTGACGCCATTAGCATGCAAACACACACACACACAGCAGCATTACAATGGTATACATATACGCAATGATTGTTAAGTCTCTGCACCAATGTCCTCCGGTGGCTCAGCGGCAAGTCTGAAGGCTCATAGCACTAAAAATAAGTCTCTGCACCCAGTGTCCTCCGGTGGCTCAGCGGCAAGTCTGAGGGCTCATAACACTAAAAATAAGTCTCTGCACCCAATGTTCTCCGGAGGCTTAGCGGCAAGTCTGAGGGCTCATAACACTAAAAATAAGTACTCTGCACCCAATGTTCTCCGGTGGCTCAGCGGCAAGTCTGAGGCTCATAACA
>NW_013667486.1:69887-82143 GCF_000517525.1 Limulus polyphemus
TCATAACACTAAAAATAAGTCTCTGCACCCTTTGTTCTCCGGTGGCTCAGCGGCAAGTCTGAAGGCTCATAACACTAAAAAATAAGTCTCTGCACCCAGTGTTCTCTGGTGGCTCAGCGGTAAGTCTGAGGGCTCATAACACTAAAAATAAGTCTCTGCACCCAGTGTTCTCCGGTGGCTCAGCGCCAAGTCTGAGGACTCATAACACTAAAAATAAGTCTCTGCACCCAATGTCCTCTGGTGTCTCAGCGGCAAGTCTGAGCGCTCATAACACTAAAAACTAAGTCTCTGCACCCTTTGTTCTCCGGTAGCTCAGCGGCAAGTCTGAAGGCTCATAACACTAAAAATAAGTCTCTGCACCCAGTGTTCTCCGATGGCTCAGTGGTAAGTCTGAGGGCTCATAACACTAAAAATAAGTCTCTGCATCCAGTGTTCTCCGGTGGCTCAGCGGCAAGTCTGAGGACTCATAACACTAAAAATAAGTCTCTGCACCCAATGTCCTCTGGTGGCCCAGCGGCAAGTCTGAGGGCATATAACACTAAAAATCTAAGGTCGATATACCTGCGGTAGGTAGTCTTTGTGTAGCTTTGTGCTTAAAAAGCAAGAAAACCACATCTGGTGGCGCTTAAATAGTTTTTGTTTTTTCTTGAGGTTTTTTGACATTTATCTTAAAAATCACATGCAGATTGGAAAAACGAAAACAAATAGTTAAAACACATAAGTATGATAGCAAAATTATTTGAAATAAGCTTTCAATATTTCATTTAAGTATAGAATATCGAATTATTTTCGATGACATTTTGTTTTTGTCATTTTTGAACACTACTGTATCTGACTTTTACTAGATAACACAACATCAAACAATATGTGTTGCCTTTAAAGCGAAAATGTGTATAGTTCTAAAAAAATCGCCCCATTTCATTCAAAAACCCATTTGCAAGGGTCAAAATATTTTAGCGTAAAGCGGCAGACACGAACTTTGATACATTTATTTGTAAACCTGGTATCACTAAGAAAGTAAAGGACTGACTTGTAACTCAGATTAGTATTTAGTCTTTAAATATTTAAATTTTAAAATATTTTTACTGAATAGCAAACAATGACATGGCCAGGTGGTTAGAGCGCTCGACTCGCAGTCTGAGGATCGCGGGTTCGAATGCCCGTTCCACCCAACATGCTCTATTTTAGCCGTGGGTGCGTTATAACGTGATGATCAAACCCACTATTCGTTGGTAAAAAGAGTAGCCCAAGAGTTGGCGGTGGGTGGTGATGACTAGCTGACGCCCCTCTAGTATTTCACTACTAAATTAGGGACAGTTAACGCAGATAGCCCTTGTGTAGCTTAGCGCGAAATTAAAACCAAATCCATAATTTATTTATAAATGAAAACATTACCAGCGAACCTACAGATGCTGAGTTCAAGAATCTTTTTTTTTTTGTATTTTTGTGACTTGTTTACAAGACTTCTCATAAGCGAGCATTTTAATTATTATGAATTGACGTAGATATATATATAGATGCTAGCGAAGTAGGCGAGTTTAGACAATCCTTTTTCTAAAGTTGAAACAAAGTAAACACTTATATACAGGAATAGAGGTGGTAATGTAATAATGAACCACGACAGTGGTTCATAATAGGGTTCGCCCAGGTATTTCACAAAAAGTCTAAAAGAACATATCGGCAGACTTGTTCTTGTAACAACACTCAAGACCTTTTATTTCAATGGCTAAAGCTGCTAAAATATTGATAATAGAAAAAATGTTTTCTGATTGTTAGACAAAATTCATACATTTGTTTTCATATAATTATTATTATTCATATTATCCTTGTTTCGCAAGCCTACAGAAAAATCGGCTAGGAATATTTTATCAAACCTAGGCAAACTTACTAAAAAACACCTGCACATGTCATAAGACTATTTTTATGTAGATTCTTGAAAGAAAATATATTTTATCACTTTTTCATCCTAATGGCCAAGTTTTTGTTGTAAGCCATTCAAGCAACGAAGCCTACAGCATACTGCACCAAAATCTATGCACAGCTATTAAAGAAACTCTTGTGAAGGTTGTAGGGCTTTTTATAAGTTGTTTCTTGAAAGTCGAGATTTCTACCCTCTAAAGTTTTTAAGTTCTTCGTCGCAACCAACATAAACTCTTCAAGCATCACAGAAATGTATAAGCCATTTAAGCACAGTTATACTAGTTGGAAATGTTCCATTTTATACAAGTCGGAAACGCTTCGTTTTATTAGAATAAACAATGTATATATTTATAGCAGCCTTATTATTATTGATTATAGTTTTATAAGTCACTACAAAAAAAAGGCTACGAATATATTACTGAAAACTGGACAATAGTAATGAATGCAGTATTTAGTATGTCATAGAACAGTTTTAAAATTAATTCAAGCACCTTCGTTTTTTCTCCCTGAAGAATGTGTAGGTCCTTTACTTTCCACCACTGGAAAAAATCCTGTGTTTTACTAATGCGCATTAATATGAAAATAATTTGTGTAATTTATAGCGCATTAATTGGAAACTGCCACGTTGAAGATTCATCATTTTTTCGAATTCGCTGTTTGTCTCTACGTGGTTTTCTGCGACTATTTCAGTGAGTTTTCTAACAGTAGACAATTACCATAGTAGATTTCTCTACTCTTGTAAGTGGAGATTTATTCTACTGATTTTCGTACTTCTCTGAAATTGTGGATGCGTATTTTAGTTTTATTTTATTTTTATTATTCATATTTTTGTTTCACAAGTCTACCGAAAAATCGGCTCGGTATTTTGCACCAAAACATAGACAGATATACTATATTAAACGTTATGAATGTCCGTAAAATATATAAAAAGTTTATTACTTTTCACTGAAAGTAGATTTATGTGGCTATAAATACATAATACATGCGATGTTGTCGTGAGTGGCTTCCTTTGTACTCCACGTTTGTTAAACGCATGTTTGCACGAAACCTCAGGCACAAAACCACCTGGGTGTAAAAAAAAAGCCAATGCAGCAGTAAACTGTTGAAAAACTTGTAACATTCAACTGAATATATATGCACGTATGTAGCTTAAAATTTATTCTCCATTAAAAACTTCAGTAACAAGATAATTAAAAATTGTTAACTTAAAAAGGGGAATATAGATCGTCAAAAAATACAGAAACTAATTGAATCCAAATGCAAATATTATATTTTCAAACCTACAACTAGGGACTCTAAGAAAAAGTAAACAAACTAGACTGGAAATAGTGTCTACATTATTTTCTCAAGTTACAAATCCCTATTTTGACCCCACTAAATTTGATAAGTACTGTACACATATTTTGGTTGAAAGTTGACGTATTACTGCGAATAAAGTATAAATGTTAGAGTGTACCGAGCTCATTTTGCCATTGACATTGATGTATATATTTACTATATGAAGCCAAGTCAGCCATTTGATTCAACACTGCTACACATTCTTCAAATCGTGTATAAATATAGGTTGATTGTGATGTGATTAAAAAACACCATACGTATAATGTACCTTAGCGTGATAAAATCCCTTCTAGCAACAGCAGTTAGCGCTATCAAAATTTCAGTGATACTTAACTCTTTAATAATTTATAAATTCTCAGCACGTGACATAAAATAAAATGTCGCTGTCTCCAGCCTAATAATTATATAATAAGGGTTTGTTCTCCACAGTCTTGCTGAACAACTGAACGCAGCACAAATTACCCGACTGTGGTAGACTTCTTTGTCTACATCCAGCATCCAACTCTATTTACTGACGCGTTAATATTATGAGCACGTGACTTAGCTTTAATCCCCTTGCATGCCGTGAATACTCCCCTCAATTTCACTAGCTTTTTCTTTCTTTCGTACTGAGCAAGAACCCAGTTGTTATACTATGTTTGTGTAGTAAAGACATGGTTTCTTTACTGTAATAATAATATCAATTATATAATAAGCCAACCAAGTACATTCTAATATCATTCTAACTAATGAGAGTCAGTTATCTAGGTATGTCTACAATTACCCTATAGCCTCATCAGGGATGGCAGTAAGATATAGTTAAAGTGAATTAGTTTGTTGAAATAGCTGAAGGTTATTCAGTAATCAAAGTTACAGCAAAAATAGACAATATCCATTGATGGAAGATATATTAATATGTAAAGAAGTAGAATAAACGACGATTTTTTGCTCAATAAAAAATAACTATTCTATTATTAATACTCCAGCCGAGTAACACAGTAGTTTACATAAAGTAGCACAATGTACATAAAACGAAACTATATCTTAATGTTAGGGATGTTATAAAGATTAAGGTCGTATAAGAGTGATGATGGTGGTGACACTTAATTTACTTTGCTGGAGAGTCGAAACACAGGTGATCTATTTTCCTTGTTTAAATGTTTAAGATTTACAGGGCCTCTGCAGTTTATTTTTCAAAGGTTAAAGTCTTGAGGGTTCATAATTCTGTTGTCTATGTATTTTAATGAAGATCGAAGGTCGTCTTAGTTATGCAGTATATTTCTCCTACTGAAAGGTCGAGACCATGCAAAGGTCATGTTTCAGCAATGTAGATATTTTATTGAAAATTCATAGCCTTATAGTTCTGCAGGCTTTCGTTTGTATTCTGTTTCTGTTCCAGTAATTAGAAGTTTTAGATGTAAGTCCGCATTCAATTCCTTAAAAAATTTGGTATTTATATTATTGTGATGAATTTTATAATATATATACCAAATCCTTTTAAACACAAAACTACATAACTGTCTGTACTGTGCCAATAACGAATATAGAACCCTGAATATTATCATTATAAATCCTTCAGCTTACCGCTGAGCCACCAGGGGACATTATTATGATAAATGTAAATAATGATGTCTACATATATATATATTTCTTTTTGTTGTTTAGTATTGACGAAATTTAATGTTAAAAGATGGTAAGTTTATATCAAAATGTATTATTAATGAAGTAGGAGATAAAGGTCAGGTTAAAGAAAAGCTCTTCCACTTTGACCCCTTGAGAAAAATTTTAAATCATTATATGTTTTTTTTTAAATTAGACTGATAGATATTCCCAGTTACATTTACCAATAACGCTAATAACAGAGAAACAGTTAGGTTATCCGGTATTTTCAATCTGAACAGTATCTATGTATCGGATGACCAAGTCAGAGATTCCAAAATTTTAAGATTCGAGCATAGCCTATTTTTGTAAACTGTTGACCAATAAGGGAGGGCAAGTAGTATTTTCAAATAGCACTAATATCTGTCAAAAGTGACTGGATAGGCTGAGTAATGGGAGATTCATCAGAATATTTACTGCGAAATAATTCAGTATTCTCTGACTAACTGAATTCGAAGAAATAAACAGATTGAACACAAATGTAAATACACAGTAAACAATCTTTATTCACAAAAATGCAGTGAAAAATGCACTTGTCAAAGTGAGAGTGAGGTTTTAAGTTGTTCTAACTTAATCACATGAGGTTGTACACAAGACTAACTGTTCAAATCCTGTGTCAGACTGAATAAATCTCACATTACTTACTTATCTCATTAACGTAAGACTTACACAGAACAACTATCGTTTTCCACGTGACTAGCTATTTCCAAGAAACCTAAGAGTTCATTACCTAAAGAGATCACCGGACAGCCAGCAGAAGGGATAACTGTCCAACTACACACACTATAGATGACCTTCCAGCTATCTTTTTTATTCTAGGTGAATGACATAGAACAATAGGTATCTAGTGTAATAGTAGTTTAACTACCTCCTGGCCAGTGTATTATGTAAAAACTGCACACACACACACTTAGGTAAGTAAAAACATTTGAAATTTCGTATGCTAATAGAAGGAAGTAGAAAACATGTGGTGTTCTTACATACCACACTCTTAACCGAAAATGGAATTGACTGTTACTTTTATAACGCACGCACGGCATGTTAAAATGCCTAATTTGACATGGTCAGGACTGTCATAAGTAACACAATTTTATGCAGTCGATTTATGGTTATTTTTTCGACATTCTTATAGAAGAAGCAAGAATCATTAGATATTAGTCATTACAATAAAATAATTTTCGTTACTTTTCATTGGCAAAGAAACGGAAGATTTTAATAAAGATTAGTATAGTATAGTATAACAGCTACAAGAAACAAGTGTGTCTTCCTCAAAATATTCATCAAAGCGATTTATTTTAAATTCATCGGCTTATGTTTAATGTAATATAGTTACATTCCCCATCGATTGCTTAAAGTATCAACTGGATTTAGTCTTTCAATTCTATTAGACTTAATGGGTTGTTTAAAGCTAAATTGGGGTTTCCTTATTGTTTGCAATTGTTGAGCGAGCGAAGCTTCGTTGAGTTGGCGCCACGGAGACTGGCATCTTTTGCAATTAGCGTTGCGAACTGTGTTGAGCTGAGAGTTGGGTTCCTGTTGCGTTCTGCAGCTAATAACAAAAGAACACTTAAACTGTATAATGCACAAGTGTATATGACCAAATTATAATGCAGGAATAAACTAAGACTATTTTAAATGTGTATTTTATTAACTTACAATGCTTCTTTCTTGACTGTGTAAATATTTATGTACGAATTAAAAATAAAATAAGGTATTCAAACACGCGACCGTCTTATTTTGTTAGTTAAATAGTATTCAACAAAATGTTCAAAACAGGCAATTAGTTAGTATGTGTATTTCAAAATATGATGAAGGAAAATATTGTGTCTATCATTTGTAGGTAGCGGACAAGCAGGCCAAGTACCCGGCTTTACATATTGTTGGCTACATTCTCATCTATATCAGCGCCTCCATCAACCCCATTATCTACGGTGTTACCAACAAACAGTATCGACAGGCTTATAAGACAGTTCTGATGTGTCGTCGACCGCGCAGTCTCAGTGTTAGTACAAATGCTTCCAACACTAACGATCCATCTATTAACCCATGTACTCTGGTGTCCAATGTTGCTCAAAATAGCAAAGATGATTCTGTATTTGTTGACGAGCGTGTCTAAGATAACCATAACGCACATTAAACTTTCCTCGAAGGTCTATGTCCGTTGTAAAGATTAAGTAAATTTTACTGAGACATTTAGAAGGTATCGTCGTTTCTAAGGTTTCTTAAAATAGTATACAGTTTTTTGATGCTTGTTGACGAATCAATACAGAACGTTTAAAACGTTACTTTAGTTTGAAAAAACAAACAAAAACATTTAACTTGCTATGAATAGTATTAAATCTCTAATTACTTCAGATAGCTTGGATGTATCTTTGTCTCTCTAATGTTTTTTAAAAGTACCAAAGAGTGAGTTAACAATTTAAATTTGAAGTGTATCTCAATTCCTAAAAAATGAAAGGGTTAAATTTGCTAAAAAATCTTCTTCATAGTGTACACTATTCAGATAACTTGAATATGTATTTATCTTGCTAATGTTTAAAAGCTTTGGAATATGTAAATAAGATGTATGTAGATAATAACTTGAGTTAACGTTATAGTTCTTATTACAAAATAAATATAAATCATAAGTTCTGACGTTTTCGTCTTTAGAAGGGTCAATATCTTTCTGTAAGTTTAAAAATAACCTTAGTTATTTCAATACCTTTTAATGAAATAATGCATGATATTTGAGCTTGTTGAAAATAAGGTCCTTTTCAATAGTGTTTTTTTAGTTCTTTTACATTCGGGTAAGCTGATGCCTAACAAATTAGCTGTAATTCTGAATTACGAGAGGAACGGAAGGGCACGCTTTCGGAGAATAAATCGAACTCAGATCTGTGGAATAAGAGGGACTGGAAACAGTGGTGTAAACAAAACAAAAATGTATTCTTTGTTGACTCTCAAACACATATGAAGGCAGTACTCCAGTATCAGAACTAGTCAGCTTCACAATGATATTGAACGCTAATTGCTGAAGCAGATTAGGATGACATCTTCACCAGACAAAAAAGTAACAGGATTGTCTCATGTCACACCTTTAATCAAGTGAAACCTCTCTCAGTGCGGCATCACACAATGTGTGTTACTCACATTAGCACTCATACTCGTTCTACATTTAAGAAGGTATAATTTTCCTGCTTATACTGACTAGTTTCGGGCATAACTCGCATGCTAAGTGAATTAGTACAAGTTTGTAGAATGATTCCTGTGGTGTGTAACTTGCCCAAGTCGTAGATAAGGGAAAGGTAAAGCTGAATACATCCTGTTAAGAACAACTATAAATAAATTTTAATGCTAGTAGGTCTGCATGAAAATTTCATAAAACTCTGGATGAATAAAGTACGATATTCTATTTACAGACAGGTAAAGGCTGAATAAACATGAAGTACGATATTCTATTTACAGACAGGTAAAGGCTGAATAACCATGAAGTACAATATTCTATTTACAGAGAGGTAAAGGCTGAATAAACATGAAGTACTATATTCTATTTACAGACAGGTAAAGGCTGAATAACCATGAAGTACGATATTCTATTTACAGACAGGTAAAGGCTAATAAACATGAAGTACGATATTCTATTTACAGACAGGTAAAGGCTGAATAAACATGAAGTACGATATTCTATTTACAGACAGGTAAAGTCTGAATAAACATGAAGTACTATATTCTATTTACAGACAGGTAAAGGCTGAATAAACATGAAGTACGATATTCTATTTACAGGCAGGTAAAGTCTGAATAAACATGAAGTACGATATTCTATTTACAGACAGGTAAAGACTGAATAAACATGAAGTACGATATTCTATTTACAGACAGGTAAAGGCTGAATAAACATAAGTACAATATTCTATTTACAGACAGGTAAAGGCTGAATAAACATCAATACAATATTCTGTTTACAGACAGGTAAAGGCTGAATAAACATAAGTACAATATTCTATTTACAGACAACTAAAGACTGAATAAACATGAAGTACGATATTTTATTTACAGACAGGTAAAATACTGGTGGTTTACAATTGCCACGGTTCTACCAATGATAAGTATTTCGTTAACGGATTTTTAATGCTTCCTAAAATCTACTAAGACCATGAAAAGCGTGTCTTTATAATGGAATGCGTTACTGAACTTGATCATTTTTGAAAAAAATATCTATTTCTTGAGATGTTCTATGACAGAATAATTTTAAAGAGTCTCTCCCTATATTCATAAAATATCCTGTTTATGAAGTGAAATTAGATTTCGTGCCGTCTCAATCAGAGACACATTTTGAAAGCGAAAATGCACGTTTCTACATATAAATAATTAGTTTAGTGATTTTTAGAAGTATTTCGCTGAATTGTGTATGTAGCATGCCCTAACTTTAGAAATCATCATTGTTTATATAATGTTGGATACTTTTATATGTAGCTAAGAAATATTAATGTTGTGTAATAGCATGGTATTGTATTGTTGCATTCATCATTCTACTGTTACGATATGTGATACCACAGATGTGTTTAAAGTATTGCAAGTTTTAAAGTGAAAAGAGATGATTCTGTTGACGACAGTTGATGTTTCACATATTTGCAATACTAACATATTGTTATATCTTGTAAACACTAGTAGTTTTTTAAAAGTGTTATAAAACAAGTTAAACAAGTTGTTATTGTATAAGGATAGTTGACTGGTCATTCAATTCAAATATTTTAAGACAAAACAGAAGTGAAACAATCATTATTTATATAATGCATATGCACTCCATTCTAGGTGCATGTAATACTATAGTAAATCAGGATAAAATGAAAAACTGAACATAGAGAGTGAGAAAAAAAATGAATGAACCATCATATGTTATCCATCTGAGAGGTTTTCTCTGTGGCTCATAGGTAATTATGAAGTTTTACAACGACAACATTTTGGTCCTCTCTCTGCGATTGGCATAGCACAGATAACCCACTGTGCTTAACAACAAACAAACAAAACAACCGAGATGTTCTAATATATTTAATCCATCTGCTGGAGACAATGGTTCGAGGCTCAGGTCTTCATCTTAAATGAGTTACATTCCTTCATTTATCTCTTCTTGTAACACATTGTAGTTCTTGCCAACTCCGACAAGTCATATCGTATAATATGTACAAGTTACGTGTTTAATGGAATGTTCACAGTCGTAATGTACACTATGTTACACAAAGTGATATTCAATTCAATTTATCATTATAAATTGTAACACTATAATCTAAACTTTGAAATGTTACAATTACCTTTTTTTTTTTTTTTACTGGTTAAACACCAGATGCACAATGAGCTTCGTGGTGTATACTGTTTTCATCTGTCATTTTTCCAGTGTAAAATCTTCAATGAAGTTGAAACTTGACATATGAAACCTTTGTATGCAATAACTTTGACGTGGGTTAATTACATGTACACATACGTAGGCTGTTAACCTCTTTACTTCATGTTGTGTCAGTAGTTAAGATACATTTGTTTAGTTTTCATCGGTCTATCGGGAAATTAAATTACGTTTGATACGTTTTCTTCTGTAGCTACCATCATGTCTGACAAACTGTTGGAGCGTAGACGATTAACTTAACAAAAATTCGAACACTTATTAACATTGACAAGTTCTTATTGTATAAGGATAGTTGACTGGTCATTCAATTCAAATATTTTAAGACAAAACAGAAGTTTAACGTGAAACAATCATTATTATATAATGTATATGCACTCCTGTTACATGAACAACAGCCTTAAAAGTTGGTAAAGAACTGAAGAAAAAAACTATTTAACTTTGAGAATAATTTTTGTTGTTTATTATTATTATTGTAACTTATTAATCCATACTTTTGGAGATTTTACGTTTTGATTTTAATCATGTCGGATTAACATTGTCAGTGGTAAATGTTCATTAGATTTTGTAAAACATAGCATGGCACTGGAAAAGCATCTACTTTCTGACAGTAACACTCCTAAAACATCCGTTGTGCCATTGACAGCTCTGAAACTTCTGTTATTGGAATAACCATTCTAAAGTTTCACTGCATCAGTAACAGTCTTAAAATTTATATTGTCTCAGTATTAAAAACCTCTTTTAAAATTCCTGTTCTACCAGTAAAAACAATAATACTTTTTTGTGCACAAATGATAATCATAAACTTTGGGGTGAAGAACAATTCGAACGCTTCGACTATATTAAAACCCCTGCTGTACTATGGAAAAACTTGAGTCTCCTGTTTGAAATTAGATAATCTTCACCTGTTGTAATAATAGTAAGAACTTTAAAGCTCCTGTTACAAGAACAACAGACTTAAAGCACCTGTTGTACATATAACTACTCTACTCTAAAAATTATATTACAAAAGAGCAACCCTAAAACACTGTTTTAGCATTAACAACTTTAAAATATCTGCACGGATAGTTATTAAACTACCAGTAATTATACTGAAACTTCTTTTGTACAGACAGCAAGTCTAATTCCTCTGCAGTGCTAATTGTCCAGAAACAACTTTAATATTTTTGTAACACGAACATCAGTTCAGAATCATTTTTGATCCAGAAACTATTCTAAATCTCACGTATACCAGAAATGAATCTAAGTCTTTTGTCATACCAAAACAATTCTATAATACCAACAATACTGTTACGTCTCCGTTTGTTAATTGATTTTTCCGTAACTTCGTTCCGACGAAACTTTAAAGACACAAGTCTTTACTTAATAAAACTGGTTTATTCTTTCCGAATATAACTTTACGATACACTTAATTTCAATATTCGCGCTAAAACAAACACTATAACGAACGAATGTTAACTTCAACAATACCTTGGGACTGCAGTTCAATTACTCACTATCTACACACACCTTATTATTATTCAGTCACGTTGTCACCCTCTTTTATATACCAGACTACCCTATATCTAGTAAATACTAGAGCATTCGCCAAGGTACAGGATAGTTCTAGAAAATAAGTGGCGCCACACCAGTCACGTGACCTCGATGACGCAACACTGCCCCCTCCTTAGTATTGTTCGTCCTGAACAATTGCCACTTACAATAAACCAATAACAATTAACAATAACTTAATTAAATGTACAGAATTAAAATCATAAAATTACAATTCAACAAAGTCTCTTAATTTTACGGGACACATCTTCTTCCGTACTGGTCTCCGTCTTGTTGGCTTCTGCTTCACGTGGGGTTCATCTGCTTCATCAGTAAATGTCCTATCATCGGTAACAGTCACATCAGTGGTAGTAACTTCATCAAGAGCTTCACCGTTTTCCTTCTCAAACTGAGTAGAGTTTCTTCTTCAACGGTGGCTTCTTCAAGTTGGCA
>NW_013667486.1:83143-94160 GCF_000517525.1 Limulus polyphemus
GACTGCAGTTCAATTACTCACTATCTACACACACCTTATTATTATTCCGTCACGTTGTCACCCTCTTTTATATACCAGACTACCCTATATCTAGTGAATACTAGAGCATTCGCCAAGGTACAGGATAGTTCTAGAAAATAAGTGGACGCCACACCAGTCACGTGACCTCGATGACGCAACAATACTCTTTAGGATTTCGTTGAATCTAATTCAATTTTTAAGTTATTTTTGCATCATAAACAATAATACAGAACACTCTGTTGAATCTGTAACAATAACGAATAGTTTCAATGATGCTGAATAATTTCACCTTTTGTTTTCATCATTCTAAAAATGTTGCTGCCTGTTCGTAGCGGATGATATATGAATTCATAAACTCCGAGCAAATCTCAGAAAAGATCTAATAACTAAACATAAAGACCAAAGCGTAAAATATGTATAAATATATAGCTGTAGTGTACAATAATACTCTGAAAACAAATATTTTGGAATCTTACGAAAGTAAACGCTTTTTTTTTCTTTGTCATAACAGCTGCATGGATCGCTTGACCAAAAACAAAACAACAACAAAAAAAACAAAAACAGTTCAAACCTTATTTATAATTTTATTATAAGACCTATATATATATATATATATAAATTTATAGAAATAATAAAAGAAAACTAGGACTGAAAGTAACGCTTTTCTAAATCTTTAGTAACTTTCAGCGAGTCTAAGAAGTATGGTGTACAGAAGATAAACATTGAAACATTTGTCTTCTTTAGACACAGAGGAAGGAAGTCTAAGCGTTGCCAAGGCAAACGGCAAAACATACGAACAGGAAGAGAGTAGATACGCTTATCTTGTACTGGAGAAATAGGAAACTGAAAGTCGAAGACACATAGTTTAGTGTGACTCAGTAACTAGACAAAGCAATCATAAAAGAACGCAAATGATAGAATATCTGTTTGACAGAGACAGACACATTTTTTAATCCTCTAAGTGTACTAATGGTTAAATAATTCCTGGCAGATATCTAGAATGCTGTAAAATATATTAGGGGTAAAGTTAAAAATGCTTAATGAATAATCATATATTCCGAAATATTTATTAGGATTTAATTAAAAGGACGAGGGAAAAATCAAACAATTGTAAATAATACAAAGCATAATATTCTCGACCTCAGAAGACAGTAGTGGAGAAGAAGCTGATGACAGAGGTAAGTTGATTTGAAGCTAAATTATAATACTTCAATTAATCACTTAGAAATACAGACAATAAATGGGATTTGAACGACTCGGCTATACTTCTAGGAATCATTAGGTTACTTACGAAGATCCTGATTATAGATTTGAGACACACCGTAAGTATACAATCTTATAATGGATTAGATACCCAGCATACTTTTGAACAGGTCCAAAACTACAATCTTAGTAGTTAGAATGTTTCTTATTGCGAAACAGGTCCCTGGTATACATTTGAATAGGTCTGGGAATACAGTGTACTTTTGAACATGTACATAGCTACACCCCCAAGAAGGTTTCTTATAATTGATTAAATCCCAAGTATACATTTGAAGAAGTCCATAACTCAGTAATCAGAAAGTTCCTTATAGTGAATTAGAACCAGAGTACAATTTTTAACAGCTTTCTAACTACACCAGAAATTGGAAGGTTTCTTATAGTCAGTAACTACACTGTTAAGAGTTACGAGTTTTTATACAGCTGGTTAAGTGAACGGAGCAATGAAGTAAATACCACTCTCCAGCTAAACTGTTATTAATCGTCAGAAATTTAATTGATTAATACTGTATCTTTATCTTAGAAGTCTTCCGAGAACTTCTTTCTTGCATCCCTGGAAGTGGGCTTGTGAATTGTACTTCACTTTTTACACTATTTCTGGCTGCAATCACAAACTGATCATTGAGAAACTATTAACAAAATTTACTTTAACAAAAGAAGAAGAATGTAGTTTAATGAAATATAAGAGCATAGTTTCCAAATACTTGTCGATAATATTGCAGAGCCTATGTATTTATGAAAAGCTAAGGAAAGCGAGTGCTCTGAAATGATTTGAGTTTTCAAATGAATAACCATGTTTAAATAAATGCAAAAACGATTAACAAATATTGGAACAAAATAGTTTTAAAACATAACATATCTTTAAATATATTTAACTAGTGGGTACGTTATGGTATCTTTTTAAGTCTCCTTAAAACTTCAAATATTCATTAACTAACTTTAGTTAAGCAAAGACATCAAACAACTAACTAAAAACAATGAAATTTAACATTCAAGCTATTTTTAATTATATTTAATTATAAATCTCGCTATAATTACTACGTTTTGTTTTTGTTGTTTCAGGAGATTTGAATGAAATGTATCTTCTTTGTGGACTAAAAGTATGTATTTGTTACTGGACTACGACATTCAAAAACTACGCAAACCTGCTGTAAAACCAAGGCTTTATAGACTGATCGCTTCAATATCAATTCGCCAATTTTAACCTGATGTTTACCTCATCTTCTACTTGAAGAGTGTACACTTTTTATTCTGTGTGGATTTTAATATACAATTATAGCAATGACGACCACTGAGTTTCTGTCGCTGAATTTTACAACAGAAAACGATACTGAAGCCCATTATGTTTCAGACACATTTATGAGTCCCATGCTGAAACGTAAGGCTGTCTTGCATTTCGCCACGCTTTGCGTTATTGTTTTGAGCATTGTTGGCATGTGTGGTAACTTGCTGACTACCGTTGCTCTGGTGAAGTGTCCACGTGTTCGCAGTGCTACTGCTGTCTTTATTGTTAGTCTAAGTATTTCTGACTTCCTGTACAATGCTGTTAGCTTTCCTTTCAGTGCTTCAGACTATATTCTTCAAAAATGGATTTACGGTGATGCCTTGTGTGTCTTTTATCCATTTACACAGTATCTTAATGGTGGTTTGTCTCTGTTGTTTGTCACCGCAATTGCCATAAACCGTTACGTTCTTATTGCCCATCAAGGTCTATATGAGAAGATTTACCAAAAGCGTAACATTGCAATGATGATTGTTGGAATTTGTTTGTTTGCTTTCATCATGCTCTTACCTACATTAATTGGCGCCTGGGGGCGCTTTGGTTACGACAAAAATATCTTGACATGCACTATTTTAGAGGTTGACGGTCGATCATCTAAGGCATTCCTTTTTATCTTTGGATTTGTTATCCCCTGCATAACTATTGTGGTTTGTTACGCTCGTATCTTTTGTGTGGTGAAGAAGAGCTCAAGTCGTATAAAGATGTACAAGACTGTGGAGACCAAGGAGAAGAAAAGTGCCAGGGATTCGAAGCGACGAGAAGAAGAATGGCGTGTGACGAGAATGGTCCTAATCATCTTTTGTTGTTTCTTGATTTGTTACCTTCCTAATACCATTGTTAAAGTAAGTTTTTGTGTGTTTTTTTCTAACTCTTAGCTTTGCTACTGAATATAGAGATTATTAGATGTTAATACATTTTAATAACATTTGTTCGTTATAGATCGACATAAACTCAAACTGTTCCACAGAGTATCCTAGTGGTTTACATGTCGTTGCCGCAAAATCGTGTTATGCATTTTGGGCTTGTGGGAAAAATAAGAGTGATGGTCAAATTTCACCATTTGGAGATGCAAAAGTAGCCCAAGAATTGGCATGTTGACTAGCTACCTTCCCTCTTGTCTATCAGGCAGTTATTTGTGTAGCTAGCTTTGCGCGAAAAAATGATAAAAACAAATATAAGGTATATCAGGTAAACGTTAAATGTCCATAAATGTTTGTATTTTTATGATTGAAATCTTACTAAAAGGAGTAAGGCAAAATAATTACTAGTTAAAAAAGATTTACGAATTACGAAGTGATATATAGACTAGAGCAAATATTCGAAGGTTTTTTCTTGGGCAACACCCAATCTTTCATTAATTTTCTTTGGGCGAGATTAAATCTTTAGAGATTTCCTTACGCGAAAGCAAATCTTTCTGGGGTTAAATTTTGCTGAGAGTAAATATTTTGGGGTTTCGCATCAAATCTTTCGGAGTATTGATAAGTGTTGATAACTTTTGTGTGTGCGGATCATTAGAACATATTAATACAATATTTAGACATTTAGATTACTTTTTACTGTAGAGCTAAGCTTGGAAGAATACTATTAACAAGAATATAAGTTCTTAATATACTTAACAACACTCCTAAAACTCATGAGAGGCGAAAAATACAAAGTTTCAGGTTTTCGCTAAGCAGCCAATTGAATAAATAAAAACTGGCACCATATGATAAATAAAATAGTATAGACAGTTACACAAAGAGCACAGTAAGTTTTATATCAGTTTGTTGTCTTTCAAAATGCGTAGTGTATATTGAGGGGAATTTACACATTTTATTCACAAAATTACAATAAAAAACAACGAATATACTAACTATAATTACTTTTAGAGTCTGTTTATCACATGTAATTGGATTGAGACAGCTTTCCATTTGTAGATAATAAATATATTTTTCGTTTTCGTGGTCAGTAGTCTATACGATCACCTAAATCTAATTATTTAGTATTTTTACAATTTAGATACCAATTACTAATTAGTATATCCTTCGCGTTTCGGCTGCTGTTGTGAAGAGAGCCCTGAGAAAGAGTGTGTGGTGGTGTGCAGGAGATGCAGTTCGATCCTGGACCACATCTAGGATTTCACAGGACTCCTCTGAAGACTGCAGCCGACACGTAGAAAATAAACTATTTGGTAATTAGTGCATAATAAAATAGAAGTAACTTATTGGTGGTTAAATTTAGATAATTATATAGGCTGCTAACCACAAAAACGATTGATATCCGATTCCCACAACTTTGCTGCATGTACTGAAGTGTTTTTTTGTTTGTTAAATACAGGTGATAGACAAGCAGAATAAATACCCCGTTTTACACATCTTGGTCTACATCCTCATATATGCAAGTGCCTCCATCAACCCCATTATCTACGGTGTTACCAACAAACAGTATCGACAGGCTTACAAAACAGTTCTGATGTGTCGTCGACCGCGAAGACCGAGTTTCAGCAGTACTCCAAACGAACATCCTGCAAACAAAAGTAGCACCTCCCAGTGTTTAAAAGAAGATTCAGTCGTTGTTCAGGCATAAACCAGCTTCATTTTGCCTCAATCCACGAAAAATAAAACAAAATTAATGTTTTTGAATTTACTATACTTGAGATTTGTGCTCATAAAAGCATGTATTTCAATAAATCGGGATTTATTTTCATGTAAGTTTCTTTGTGAAAACAACAACAAACAAATTGGTTTTGTTTTCTGTAAAGTAAAAATTAAATTAAATATGTTAGTAGTATAAGTATCTGATCGTTAAACAATAACTTTTTCATTACAATTTCTATCTATCTATCTATTTGAATTTTGTTTGAGAGTTTGTAAACCCATAGACTTACCGCTGTCCTACCGGGGGACTTGTTTGAGAGTTGTAAACCCATAGACTTACCGCTGGGCTACCGGGGGACTTGTTTGAGAGTTTGTTAAAGATTGCCATAATCTTTGTCCAGTATGAAATGTCAGCTATACTCCAAGTAGAATAATAAGAACTAAAAATAATTATCGTCAATTGATTAGTTTAGTTAAAATATAAAATCTTAGCAAGGAAAACTGAACTGTCACAAGAGTTACAAAATTCCTGCTCTGTATCAATTTGACATTTTCGTAATGAATAAACATTAAAAAATGAAATACAGGAAACCAAGTTATAATAGCAACGTAATTAATAAGCAATCAAAACAGCTTTCCTGATATGTCGTGTAAACGAGTCCTCACACTGTACCGGTCGATAAATGCTAACAGCTATTTGAACCTCAACATTTTTACATACACAAGAACAGGCAGGTTTATGTAGATATATTGACATTTCTAAATCCATTTTCTTCAAATAATGAAATAATTAGTTTCGATGGACATATTTTGGACAAATATATTAGTTAGTGAGTCCCCTGATGGGACATCGGTAAGTTTACGGACTTGCAACGCTAAAATCCGGGGTTGAATTTATGTGAGATGGACACAGCAGATAGCCCAATATGATTTTTCTCTATTACAAACAAACAAAGAAAATTATTTAGTGAAATCTTTATACTACAAGCAAGAACTCTTAACCCGAGGAAGACATGTAGTATCAGAAAGTGAGGTAATTACACGTTTAACAACTATGTAGTAATAATTAGTTTATGTATCTGTTAAATATTATATGGTCAAATATTATACTTGTATTGCTCAGATCTGAGACCCAATAAAAACACGTTATTGTATTCCTATAGACCGTAATACTCATTTGCTTTCAATATATACATATTTACCACCTAATACTAGTACAAAAGCAAAAAAGAAGATGCGGATAAATGATGGACAAATATAACCAGGGGACACGTATAAAAGGTTGTGTTAAAAATAACAAAACTTGTTTTCAGTGAAATACAAGTCTTATGTTTGAATGGCTACGATACAAATTCTTTAACGTTAAAAACGACACCAAACTAATCTCTTGAAGCTAGCATTCCAGTCCCTAAAATGGCCACACACCCCTATAACAACATAATGAAGTCTAAGATGTGCAGTTCAATAAATGCTAATATTGAAAGGAAGTTTTGGATTTTGCGAACCTGAACGCACCTTATGTGTCCTACAGGGTCAATGAGCATGTCAGAGACCCCCTAAAGTTCAAGTATGGCCCTCATTAATTTTGAACTACTAACTATAGAAAAAACACCCAGTCAACAGTATCCGCCACCGCAAAGGCTTTGTTTGGCCTTGATCCGAATAAAAGGATTAACTATCCATTTATAACACACCCATGTCTGAAAGTGCTGAGCTGAACCTTGGGTTTTCTGCTCCCTATCTCAGTAGGCTAATCACTAGGCGATGTATGATCCAGCAAAACAAAGAACATTAGGATTTACATTCTAAACGCTAACAAAGTAATTAACCACTCATCTCCATTCCTTACTGACCTCATGTAAACACCCATACACTATCTGTCCCGCCAAAGTTAATTTTACTCTTTGTGAAATAGGGTTATCATGAAGTGTACTAGAGAGTTAAACTGAATTCCCCTAACTCTGACGGACTTTGAAGCAAGAAAGAGACTGAACATGATGTAAAGAAAATGAAAAGTAATTTTTATTATCAACAAAAACAATTAAAAACAAACGAGTACATTGGATAGTGCTTATACTGGAGATCCCCATGTCTGTAAAATTGGTTTGTTCCAGATTAAGAGACTATTGTATTATATACAAGATTCTTCAATACCAACGTATATGAACTACCCGCTTCAAATGTTGGTCATTACAAAAGACAAATGAGGAGAACACATCCTCAAGGTATCACCTGACCCACCAATGGACGAAAGATCACTGTTCTCTTCACTTTGTATGTTATGGTTTACAGCAATCTTTCCTACAAGAAAGCGAATGTGACACCAAAGGGGAATGGCCTATAATAAATAGATAGATAGAAAAGAATGAGCTTAACCACATTTCTTGGCCAAACTTCTATCGTTAAAAATAAACACACAGCAAGAAAATTATGTGCAGAAGAAATTTTTAAATTTCTAGGTTAACGTAAAATTCTTACCTTATTAATATAAAGGAGATGTGGAACACTAAGTATATTTTATGTAACACATATTTTCTCTCTTCTTCCCCTTCAGACCATCAACAATTTAAAATTTTAAACTTCGATGATCCCCCCCCCCAAAAGAAAATCGCGCATTTGTCGTGAAACTGGTATAAGATACATTTGCTTCTTTGAAACACTTAAGCAACACTGACACGACAGATCACACAATCCTTTAACATAGATGCAATTCAGTTTCAATGGTTTAAATGTACTTTAGCAAATATAAGTTTTAGAGCATTAAAATCCAATAATAAATAAATAAAAACCTTCAATCAAGAAAAAGTGCCTGTTCATTACTAAATAGAAATTGATATTTGCATTTCCAAAAAGGCTTAAATTTTCAAATTTACGTTTTTTTGTGCTTAAGCAGATAAACTTTTTGTATGTAATTTACATTTCGAAACTTCATATACCGTTACATTATAATCATAAGAATCTTAAGCTTTATATAATTTAGAGAATTTTTACACGGTGAAATTTACATATGCACATACAAGGTCAATTGCGCACGAAAGTAAAACCTCTAGTTAAAAGTGACCATTCAATTTATCAAGAAAGAAATATAATATCCCTCATTTTTGATGTTGCTCTCACACCTTATATAAAGATGTTCGTAAACAAGCGTTAGACGATGAAGTAAAAGGTTACCATATACCGAGCAATAAACACTCTATTGTAAAATACACCAATAACCATTTTTTGTTATTAAATAAGAAAGAAAAAAATCACATTTTACGGAACACGAGCACATTGTTGATCGACGAACACTAATAAGACTTACTTTATCATCAACTTGAGCTTAAAGACAGATTTGTTGCTTTGTAATCGAAAAGTAAAATAACGGGTGTTACAAGGCACATATTTGTATGTGTGGAAAAGTCCTGAACACGGTTCATTGGTTTATTTGTTGCCCGTTACAAGCGCAGGAATAAATAATAATGTATATTTTTGTAAATAGCAAATATCGTATGAGTAAAACTAAAATAAAGTAACACTGTGTAAAGAAACGTAGATAAAAACGTTTGACAATTCAGGTTTTCCCTTCCTGTATGTTTCATATTCAGACTTCAGACCTACGGATGGCGATAAGTAATTTCGATTTAATACTATTTTGATATTTCTTTTTACATTAAGGAACTGTCTATTAATACCTGCCCCCACCCCAGTGGCACAGCGGTATGTTTCCGGACTTACAAAACTAGAAACCGGGTTTCGATATCCATGGCGGACAGAGCACAGATAGCCTGTTGTGTAGTTTTGTGCTTAATTCCAAAGAAACATTAAAATCTGCTTCTCGTTTATTAGCAGTGGGTGCATATATTATAATTCTATAGAATAGTCTTGAATTCGATTGCCAAGTTATATGTCACTATATAACTGATTATGAAAAAAAAAACGTTTTTGTTTACTGTACTACAAAGGTTTTTCACCTTTTTTCTTACTCAAGAATAAAATAAGAAAAGTTCTCTAGTTTTTTTGGAGTTGATGATATTCTATCATTTCGCTTTTATATGAAAACATTAAGTGGAGATAATGTAATAAAAACGTTGATATATTAATAACTTAACATTTGTTTACAAAGAATTACGCTGTACAGCTAACTATATATTGTTGACCTTGACAGTTCATGTTAGAATTAAAAACATCAATGAAATTATCATACTTTTTCAATGCCACAGATAAAGACTCAGCTCACATATTTCAATCTTTATATAATTTCTCGTCCTAGGACTTACTTTGGCATAAGATAAAAAACACAGTTATTTCACATTTGCTGAGCTTATTAAACTAAACTATTTTAGTATTTATAACTAATAGATAATGTTTACCTTGATTAATAGATATTTATTTAAATTAAAGGTTCTTGTGTCGGACCGGCGCCATTCGAAGCTCCAGTGGTTGAGAAACACTGAACTAGAACAATGGCCCACAACTAACTCCTGGTCTACTCTTTAATTTGACCGTCAATCTTATAACGCATGCATAATTATGATGGGCAAACAAAAGTGAAACGTATTGAATGAAGAAGTTTTATCAAGCTATTAAACTGTTTATATAAACTGAAACCGAACCTAAAATCAAGGTTTTGTCCATTGAAAACTTAACAAAAACTTAATAGTCACAGTTTCAAATCACAAAAATTACCTTTTTTCAAGAAACATCTCGACATACATGAAGCTAGTTTACGTATAATACTAAACAACAGTTCCTTAAAAGTGTTGTAACCTATATTGTTAATTCTATAATTTGTTTATTAGCTAGAGAAAGTTGAAGGTCGTAAGTTATGACGTTAAAATAGGCCTAGAAAGTTCTAAAGGTCAAATGTTCATTCGAAGCAAGATTATAAATACGAGATAGTAACATCAAGAGTAGACTGAACTGAAAGGTTGTCAAGGAGATAGTAGGTAGAGTTTTTGAAGAATACAGTAAATTCAATTAGTCAGTGTGTTAAATACAGCGGTTACTTTGTGCAGGTAAGTTGATTTGATTTTACATTAGTCCTAGATTGTTAGAGAGGTTTAAACTTCATTTGTGACATAGGTCGACAACAAGTTAAGACAGTGTACAAGTGTTCAAGCTTATAAATTGTAGAAACGTTAAAGGAGAAAATAAACTAATTTTTTGGAGTTTAAATGGAATGGACTTTGGTTTATTTTTGCTAAATAATTTAAAAGAGTCTCTTGATGAAATAACAACGAAACAACAAATCGCTGTCCTATTTTCTAGAATTTTCTTGGAGCATCTTGAGCGTTACGCCCTCTCAAGTTTCGCTCAAAAAGAGCGACGAACTGCCCCAACTGTGGTACAGGTAGGAAGACTAGATGTCTAGGAAACAAGCATTATAAGTTGTATTTGAATTTGGTATTTTCATCAACTCGGTGCATATTCCTATTAATTTTACATTAAAACATTCCGATAACAAACGATTTACATAGACATAGAATAGAAGATGGGCAACTTCTATCCACCTTTTTCATGTAACACCAGTAATGTTATTCGTCAAGCCAACTGTGCACTCTGTTCCTAAAAATACGTAGGTGAAACTTCATGAGCATTCTCACATGAAAAACACTTTGTTAACATCAGATTAGGAAAGAGAAAGAAGTGATATTTCACACCACATTCTAAGAAAGTACAAACTGTTGGAATCTGTCTCTGATTAGCTGTCCGCCAGTATTGTAACTTATGTTAGTTCAGTGGTGTCATTTCAGCTAAATCTTGATGAAGTAGCACGTTTTAGAATTCATACACCAACTATGATAACTACATAAGATCCAGTGGGTTATGAGGAACGAAGAACAATAGGAAATTTCGACTTTGCACTTTATATATACACCTGGAAAAAAATTAAGCA
>NW_013667486.1:95117-101151 GCF_000517525.1 Limulus polyphemus
TATATATATATATATTAATATTAATAATTCCCCATAAACATAACCCATTAATCAGAAGTTTTACATCTCTGAAAAAATTAAGGCTTGGGAGAGGTGGTTTTCTCATCTTCCTCCTCAATTGGGACCACTGTGATAGATCCTTTCTACATAGTAAATAGAAGGAAACATCTTATTGGCGAATGTAAACCCGAAACGAACAGAAACAAAAACTGGCCTCTAGTCATATTCGGTGTGCTCATATAGGTTTAACAATAGAAAGAACTGGCTGAATTGGTGTGGTTATAGTTACACATGGTATAGGGCATTCCACTTTGATGTTACCCAATTCCCCCATTGAAGACGTTGTTACAGAGCTGTCATTGTTTTATACCCTATGATTTCTCTGTAGCAAAGTCAACCTGTACAGGTTGAAGGATTCCCGGGGACCATATTCCTGCTAGTTCTCTTATGGGACGACTAAGATCTAGAGCAACGTGGTTAAATTTGGAAAAGATGACACTACTGTGTTTTCTATAGACTGATTAACTTTGGGAAAGATGACACTACTGTGTTTTCTATAGACTGGTTAACTTTGGGAAAGATGACGCTACTGTGTTTTCTATAGACTGGTTAACTCTGGGAAAGATGACGCTACTGTGTTTTCTATAGACTGGTTAACTTTGGGAAAGATGACGCTACTGTGTTTTCTATAGACTGGTTAACTTTGAGAAAGATGACGCTACTGTGCTTCCTATAGACTGGTTAACTTCCTCAACCTCGGTCAAATTTCCACGGATAAAACTCTCTCTCCAATCTCTAGAAAAAACTATTATATTTTATTTCGTGTACAAGTGACTACTGTCTTGAAACGGTTTGCTTTTGTTTATTCAATGAACTGTTGCTTTGGTTTCATTGTCTATTTCTTGTCCAGACGCTTTCTTGAATTCAGTCAACCAGCAAGCTCAGTTTAACTTAGTTCTCTGGCTATTGCACATTACTATTCTTAGGGCCAATTCATATCGCCCAAGACAACAAGTTTTATCATCATACTTTGTCCATTGGACATGCACTTTTTTGTTTTATATATGTTTTAATACAACTTGGAAACCGCAGTGTTGCATTGGAAATATACACCGTGCACGCATAAATACGTAAAATGAATGAAAACATACCTTCTATCTTGTCTTCCTATACACTTAATTTGTTTTAAAGCAACTTATACTAAAAATGAATTTATAATAAACCATAAATAGGATGTTTATACAAAATAAAATATTAATAATAAAAAGAACACAAAAAAATAAAGGATTGTAATCTTATTTCTTCGTCCCCATAGGTACTGTTTGTAAATAGTGTTTGTTTGTTTTGTTTGTTTTTTAATTTCGCGCAAAGCTGCACGAGGGCTATCTGCGCTAGCCGTCCCTAATTTAGAAGTGTAAGACTAGAGGGAAGGCAGCTAGTCATCACCACCCACCGCCAACTCTTGGGCTATTGTGTTTGGTGTGTGTAAAGAGTAAATAATACTGTTGGTTAATTTTATTGTTGTTTTAGCTTCACGCGATTAGAACATTATTTTAATCTTATTCTCGAATGTGTCAAATTATCGATAGTTTCTATTGCATTATGATGACCTAATTAGAAGGTTGAAACGTTGCACGGCTAAATTTTTTTATATGCGTGTGTATTTTTCTGTAATAATTGTTTTACAAGTTAGAATAAATATTTTTATTTATTGGGCAAACTAGTACTTAGCTAAACTGTAAAAAACCAGTAGATTGTATATTCTTCAAGCAGCTTAATTTCATAGTCAAACAACATCAATTAATTTTAGAATTAAAAATAGGATCAACGTTTAAAATGTGCAATAAAAATCAAGTAAATGTACAATCTGACCATATTTTGAGCGGCAAATTGTATATGCAGCTTTGCTCTTGGTGAAGGCCGACAGATCCGGTGAAAGTCTACAAGTAAAAGTGAACTCTCAGTCCATAATGGGCTTTCTTTTTGAAGCTCTTGTAATGCACTTTAAATGTCTTACCTTAAAAGTTTTGCAGGTTCTTGTAAGAAAACTGCACTCCTCTGTCTTTTTTTCTTTTGAAAACGCTGAAAACTCACACACATTTGCTAAAAATGAGCAAAATTTTTGAAAGGATTTTCAGTAGCATTAATTTTCTAAGAAAATTGTTGTAAGACATGGGAAGTGAGGATGTGTATCAGTCGAGTCTAGAAACTCTGCAGAAATGGAAAAGCGGTTGCAACACTTCTTTTTCAAAACAGCCCATTTCACAGTACAGAAACACATGAAACAAATCAAACACAAAAGACAGTTAAGAAAACAACACCATCAATAACCACAACACAGATCACTCAAGCATACACCTGTGCTGACGCACTAAACTCACTAAATAAAAATCAAATAAAACAAACACAGAAATATGAGAAGAAGAAAAAACGGAACAAAAACTAAATGTAAAATAAACAAATAACCAACAATCATACTTAATAAATAGATCTATTTTAGAAGCAGTTAAAAACCACTTTTACAGAATTTATTCAAAATGACAAAATCCACTAAAATTGATGTCATATGTTTGTTTCTTATTACCAATAGCCAAGAAACATTTTACACCAATAATCCCAAACATTATCAAACATATAACGTTAATTCTTATTACCAATAGCCAAGAAACATTTTACACCAATAATCCCAAACATTATCAAACATATAACGTTAATTCTTATTACCAATAGCCAAGAAACATTTTACACCAATAATCCCAAACATTATCAGAACAATTATGAATTCCTCACTTATATAATAGTTATAAATCACCCAATACCAGAACTTACAGTATTAACTTGATTGAATTATTGACTGTGTATTTATAGGGTTTTTATGTCAAATGCACTTTTGATATGATAATCTTGAAAAAGTGTTGAAATTACCAATAAACAGTTTGTGAAGTGTTTTTACATTGACCAAATGAAGCGAAGTGGTAACGGAAACACAAAATGCTATTTATTACATTCATGAAATGATAATGAAATTATAAACAGTATTAAAATAACGTATTTTCTAGCCCTGTTTACGTGAATTTCTAAATAAAATTTTAAAATGTATTTTTAACATGTAGTAAAGGAGGGTGGAAAGGCCTAGATTGAACATTGTCCTCCTAAGTCGCACACAACGACCAAATACCTATCTGGAAACTTCGCTTCCGCAGTGTAGCAGGGTATTTTCTTACTGTATATTTTTGTTATTATGGAACACAAGCCAAGATGCTGAAAATTGTATTCATAATCTTTGACTTGTAGAATTCTGTTGTGTGTGAGTTTTAATGAAATTTAATTATTGACAATAGCTACGACAGTAACGATATAGGGGTTGTTGAGTAAACTGGAATGGATGGCAACTACCTGTTGTAAAAACACAAGTGTAGAGGACGATGTTTTGAAAGTCTTCCGTCTTTAGGTCGAATACAACAGGCAGTTGCTGTCCAGTTTACTTACAATGAATACTCTACCTAAACAATCTACCAAAGATATAGGGGTTAATATATACAATATTTTCATTTTAAATATATGAGAAAGTTTAATATGAAGTTGATTTGTATTTATACTACTAAGTTAATATGATATTTCTGGTCTAGGTCGGTTAACTGGTTTAGGAAGAGATGCGTCCACAGACAGACAGAAAGTTTTCTCTGATATTGGATACTTACTGCACCGGTATGGCTTAATATGTATAGCGCATGCGTGAAGAACGTCTTTACCCCCAGAGCTGGCTGGATGAACTTAACTCCCAAAGTGAATTGAATATAATAAATTTTGTGCTGTAAATTAAATAATTATTTGCTAAATATAGATGAAAGGTTAGTTGGATATAATGCACAGTTTTGGAAATAAATATCGATTTCTTATGACAACCATTAGAGAAAGAATAATAATAAAAGTAGCGTCTATTCAAATAACATAGTTTTATCGTGTTAAAAACACTATTTAACTTCTCCGTGCTAGCCGCTGCCTATTGTAATCACATGCGTCCTCATCTTTTTGTCGAAGATGAAGCAGATGAGGAACCACTAGTGGAGAAGCTGTGTGACTGCTCTGATGATTGGTCAAGACATTGATAATGGCCTCTTGATTGTTACAGCTGGAATTAGTTAAATAGTAATTAGGATGACAGGCAGATTAGTATATTTTGGCTGTTGAATGATTGTGCTTCACCTTTCTGCATGGTAAGAAGTGCTCAAATTATGTTTGAGTCCTTATGCTGCTCTTCTCAGAGTTTCTGATTGGAATTTTGTAATGTTGATCCAGATGCAGAATTGTTACCAATTGCATGGTTTGTCATCATTGCTACTGAAATAACTTTGACTGCTGCATCGTGTCCAAGATCTGAACATTCAACAGACAGACATGATCTCACTAACTAGCAAGATAACCCATTGCTGATTATACAAGCACAATAATATCTTCTAGATTTTTGAAGTTCATAAATCATTTCAGTAATGCATGGTTCACTTGATGATGAACTCCCTGCCATATAGGTAGTGGCAGTAATATTTGCCAAATATTACAACTGCAAGCAATTATTTTTCTTGTCATACAATATTAGAATTCAGAAGCAATTATACATGACTCACATACGTGATTATATGTTGTATTAAATCCTGTATTGGTGACAAAGCTGCTTCAATTCTACTATCGCTGGTGTCTGTATCCAGAATTAATAGACAGTGTAGATGATGATTAGCCAGCACCAGTAATTCAACTAAAGTGTGCTTCATTCTTCTGTCCATAAAAATACTAGGCTTAGTCAATAAAGACAGTGGTATGGCTATCATAGAGAAATTAGCCACAAATCAATAATATGTAATGGAATCCAGAAAGTCGCATACTTGTCATTTGGTCTCAACCTGGAGCCAGTCTTTTACCATTGTGATACTTGGAGGTTCAGTGGACATTCTGTACTTACCTATCCATATGGCTGAGAAACTATGCTTCTCCCCACATTAATGCACACTTTTCTTGATTAAATTTCAAGCCTATATCCTTCATGTGCTGGAATACTACATTGAGTGGTCACAAGTAAATAGACACCTAATTTTTCGTCATTTAACTGATTTATGCTAACTAATTTGTGTTCACAGAGCACTATGTAAATGAAAATGGTCCGCACACTAATTATCTTGTGCTACAACATGCCTAGAGCTCAAGGTTCTCTCGAATTGTCAGATTTTGTTAGAGGAAGGATAGTTGGTCAAGCAGATGGTGGAATAAGTCAGCGGCAAATTTCGCAGAATTTGAGAATTCCGCTTTCGACAGTCAGCAGAATCATCGTGCGGTTCAGGAAACACAGCAAGGAAACAACTGAGCAGCGTCCGAGTCGTCCTGGTCCATCAGAGAGGACAAAAAGTGCTGTCATGAGGAGCATCGAAATGGATCCCAGATTAACGACTGCAGAAGTGGCCAAAGTTGGTGGGATGAGCCCGAAATCTGTTCAACGGATTCTCCACAGATTGGGTTATCTTTCCAGGGCAGCTAGACGGAAGCCCTTATTAAGACGAAAGAAGTGGGCAAGTGATATGATGACCAAGCCTCCGGACTTTTGGAAGACCGTATTGTTCTCAGACGAATCAGGATTCGCTCAATTTCGGACAGTGGAAGGATATGGGTCTGGAGAATGCCTCACCAAGAGTTTTGGCTCAACAGATTTGTTTCAGCGTGATGGTTTAGGGAGCTGTTTGGGTTGGTTGGAGATCGAGCTTAGTGGAGTGCGTTGGCAACATAAATTTTGCGAAATACGTCGAAATATTGGAGGAAGGACCCTTATCACTTTATTCCTCGGGTTTCGTGGACAAGAACACAGCGTTGTTCCAGGAAGATGGAGCACCGTGTCACACTGCTAGAAACACCCAAAAGTGGCAGGAAGAAAATGGTATCCAGAAGTTGTCCTGGCCAAGCCAATCTCCTGACATGAACCCCGTCGAAAACTTTTGGGCCATACTCGACCGGCATGTCAAGAAACAACAAAAAAAAAAAAACAACTTCG
>NW_013667486.1:102000-112736 GCF_000517525.1 Limulus polyphemus
CGAAATAAGTCGAAATATTGGAGGAAGGACCCTTATCACTTTATTCCTCGGGTTTCGTGGACAAGAACACAGCGTTGTTCCAGGAAGATGGAGCACCGTGTCACACTACTAGAAACACCCAAAAGTAGCAGGAAAAAAATGGTATCCAGAAGTTGCCCTGGCCGAGCCAATCTCCTGACATGAACCCTTTCAAAAACCTTTGGGCCATACTCGACCGGCAAGTCAAGAAACAACCAAAAAACCAACTCCGAAGAGCGATCTACTCCAAGTTTTGAAGCAATAGTTGGCGAAAATCCCACAATCTAAAATTGACGAGATGCTTCTCACGATGCCCCAAAGGATCAACGAACTCCACGAAGCGAAAGGAAGATCTACTAGATATTAATTAAATTATAAATATATCAATTCATGTGAATATGACTGAAAAATTTCATTTTTTCTTCTAAAAAGGCGGTGTCTATTTACTTGTGACCACGCTGTGTATTTTCAGTTTCTCAGCAGTAGCTCGAACGTGCAACCTAACACTTGTTTGCTATCATAGATGACACATTTTACCCATTACAATCTTCTATGTGTAAACTCCACCACCCCTCAGTATTGGCAAACACATTGCAGAGACCAGTGGCACAGAAGTCTGAAGTGCTCAAATCAGTCATGTGCACTCTTTTCATTCATTTCAAGTTGCAAGTAAGCAGAAAGCCAGATCTAGTATGTTGAACCAGTAGACAGCTTTCAACATGTTCAAACATTTGTCTATATGCAGTACAGGAAAAGCATCAACATGAATTATTGTGTCCCCATAATTAAAGTCCACATAAAATTTTCATCTTCATCTTCCTTACAATCATCAAAAGAGGCAACCAAGTAGTATCTGTAGGTTCTATTACCCTCATCCTTCAACGACTGATGCGCCAAGGAAGACATCATGACACTTAACTAGAAACTTCAGATAGCAAACTGCCTTGGGGCTAACACGGATCCTGGAGGTTGTCTTGGAACCATATCTACAGTTGCAGTTACCATTGGTTCAGCACACAATTTAACATGACCACTTTGAAATACATCACTACAGAAAGTGTAATAGAAACATCATATAGATTCTCTGAGCAGGTACTCAAAGAATTTGTTGATGAAAACGTATTATGATCAGCTGAAGACATACTCGGGGATGTCTTCATATGCAATCACCTTAAATAATCTTGCCAAGCTCTTTTGAAGCGTTCATCTTTAAGCCTTGAACCCAGTCTTATGGATCACTCAGTCCACCACAGTGTGGAATATGAAGTGCAACTCATTAACACCTGCGTTTTAGTTGTAAAGTGAGATTCCTCTTCCAAGTTATAGTGCATCAAGGGTCAGACCATCTAGGCTCAGAATCAGCCATTGTGCTTACTTGTTCATCCATTCCAAGCAACATCTTGTTTGAAATGCTTGAATAAGAGGTTCAAATACCCTTTCACTGTTCTCTTGAACATTGACGAGTTTACCTGATTCACATTACAACTATAATTAAATGGTAGAGTAGTCAATTACCGGATTCAAGTTTATCTTCTTCTTCTCCATTCGACCGTAACCCTATCTGAATTTGGGATTAGCCACTCGGTTATTTTGTATTAGTCAAGAATTGTTACACTCAGAAGGCTGGCCCTGACAGAAATCCTAAAGGTCGAGCATGTTCGATGACGAGGATTCGAACCAACGACTCTCAGATTGCGAGTCGAGTGCTCTAACCATCAAACCATGCCAGGTTCTGATATGAGCTTCTCTGCTACTATGGAACAGAGAGACTGTATTTGTTTAGTGGAGGACCTTAAATGACTTCTTCTAAAGGTCCAGAAACATACAAAGTGATGAATATGGTGTTCTTGGGCAATGTAATGCATCATATTTCGTGTTGGGATCAGCTACTGGAAGGGTCTTGCAGCAACACATTTTTTAGAAAGACTTTAGATGCGAAGAATGCTGCAATGCATAATTATATGTGTTATCTTCACGTTCTCTAACAAGTTGTAGACTGTACTGAAGTGAGAAGGTGGTGTGGAGATTTGTACAGGCTAATAAGGGCTGAGAGATAACTTTCTTTAAGTGTAGTGATAATTACCAGTCAAGTAGATGATATAAGATTCTGGGATACCACAGTAAGAATTTGGTCTGAGAAAGAGTTTTCCAGTTTTGTTCCGTAACTGTATTCTTCACTAGAGCTCTAGCAGTCAATTACCGACTTTTTCTTAAAAACTTGTAATGCAAAATGGTTTATTATTTTGTTTTATCAGAAGAGCAGAAGACAAGTTTCATTCTTATTCTTGCCAACACTTACGTATTTGCAGTATAATCACTAGCAAGTGATGTCTTTTAGCAATTTTATCCAATTTAAACTAGTGGAACCTGAACACCTGAGGTGCTGCAGACTGCTTGCACCCAAAGGTAGGTTTGCTGATTCAAATGACCATGAGTCTAGTGTCATTTAGTAGTTGCCTGTGAGTATATATGGATATGAAATTGAGTGGGCAGTAGAACAGCTGGAACCTTATATTAGGAATTCTGTCAAGTTGTGTGGTTTCTGTTTGATCTTATAATCTTCTATATAAGCTATATAATCTTAATAGTATCCATATCTTAACTTTTTACAGACCAAGTCATGGTTGTAAGTATTCTATTGGCCCCTCTTTCCTTTCACCTATAATTTCACAACATTTGTTGCATGCTTGGGATTACCATCTTGCTAGAAAGAATCTGTTTTTAGAATTCGTGAATTAGCTGAGACGTAGCTAACAGCTATACTGTTCTCCTAGAATGCTTTAGTGAAGATGTATGTTGACATATAGTACATTAACCATGATACTATTTTCCATGAGATCACTTTATATTAATGCGCATCTTACCGTTCTGATTGATGGCAAACAATTTGATTTTGGATTTATCTGTAAAAGAACCTTCCCCCAGCTTTTTTCATCTCATTTTTTGAAATCTGATGCACATGTAAGCCATTTAGTTCACTTAACTCTTTATACAGTAGTTTTTGAACAGCCACATATCCATGAGATCACTTTATATTAATGTGCATCTTACCATTCTGGAAGGAACATTCATACCTATACCTTCAGCTAGGTCATTGAAAATAAATCTCTACTGGATTGTTGTGTATCATAAAAAGAAGATATCTAGAGTTACTTAACATCAATTTTGAAGAAATCGGACTTTCTAGCACAATCAGTTTTGTTATTAGTAGCACAAGTTTCATGTACACTCTTCAGAGTTTCCACACCGCTCCAACTGAGGCGTGAAATTTTGTCTAAATTTGCCACATAGGGTAGCTTTCACCAAACAAAACTACCTACATATTTCTTACTTGTAATTTCTGTCCTGGAAGCCACGTACATTCACCACACTACTGCTGTCAATAATATAGCTGCCTGTACTTTTATACACATTATGCTATTGTGACATTCTCTGGTTGATTGGATGATAGCTAATGTACTCTCATGCAGTTCATTTTCATACAATAGATGGGGAACCAGTGTTACAATACTTGCATTATACATATCCAATTTGTTCACCATAATTATTTCCAGCATTGTACAAGTGACACATGTATAATGAAACAACTATTTCAGATGCTGCCTTGAAGCACTAGAGATGTAGACATTGATAAAACTGAGGGAATGTTGGAAGATGGGGTAATAGAATTTTCAGAAAGAGTTCGATCATTTATCATTGGTTCAATACACTAGATCTGGTTTTAAAATACTGGCTATTAGTACAGTGAGAGAGCTGTATGAATTCCATGTCATGTAATTTGGTCTACGCGATGCACCTGTCAGATTTCAAAAACTAGTAGAGCTTACACTGAAACATCTGCCTTGGACTGGAGGTTACATGTAAGCGACTGACAAGTTGGATTTTGAGACTGTTACTGATAAGTATATCAAAGATTGTAATAGGAAATTGGGAAATATGTTTTAATGATCGTGGAAGCAAAAGTTCCCGATAACAATGTAGGTAAGATTGGAATATCCAGTTAATTTTACAAAGATTGAAGTGGATGAGGACTGGTCCCAGTCTTAAACCAAGTGAGACATTTTTTAGATTTATAGGTCTTGCATCGTACTTACTATCAATTTTTTCTACGAATGTTACACCACTGTCTGTTTTGATTAATGCTATATACACTTTGAATGGACAGAAATATGGAAGCAAAATTCCAGTCTCTAAAGCAAACATTGAATACGTTACTGATGCTTTGTTATCCTAGTCAAGATTTTCAGTTCCTCCTGGATACTGAAGTCAGTGATTGTGGAATTAGAACAATATTATTACAAACAGGAAAATATAGAGTGAAATCTAATATTCGAGTTGTATGATAACAGCTCGTGTCTTGAACACCAATACTGTATGATAGAGAAGGAACTCTTTGTAGCACTAACATTAGTTCAATAAACTAAAGTTCCAAAAAATGGTTAAAATCAAAATAGTCCTGCATTTTAAATAAAATTAATAAAACAAGACATCAACGTTTTTTACTTGCACAATAATTTGTTTGTAAAGTTTAAAAATATAAATAAAAAAAAACTTTAAAAACTCCACATGTTTCGGTGGAAATAATTCCACCATCTTCAGGAGAATAAATCACGAAGTCAACGTGAAGTTTCTTATAAACCTAATGTACGTGTATAATTAGCGTGTTTATACAATGGTGCCATTTACAACAATGATTTCCAAAAAAAAATTCCGTGGTTCCTGGGCCTAAATCTCCACATATATTCATTTTGTTTTTAACAATTTCTAAGGCTTCTCTTATGTATAATTCATTTTTTTTCCGTTACCTGTTTAAGTATTTTTACATTATTCCAGTCAAAAACATGTGTAGAATTCGCCACATGTTCCACCAAAGCTGATTCACCCATTTGTAATTTATCCATCCCATTTTCCCATGTTCTTTTACTCTAAATTTTAAATTCCTATTTGTCTATCCAATATAACTTAGACCACAAGTACATGAAATTTTATATCTATACCACATCCAAAATTCAGTTCTATCTTTCAAATCATTAATTATATGACGTAATTTTAATTGAGGAGTAAATGTTACTTCGCAATTAATATTTTGCCTATACACGATACCTATTTTTATTGACCATGGTGAAACATGAGGTAAACATATTCTTCCTCTACCTCCCATTTTTGATATCTGCTATTTAGTATATCCATAAATTTGAAGTTAGTTACAATATTTACTATACATCCTATCTATGATTTGAAGTTGATACCTTCTATCAACCGCTACCTGTTTTAAATACATTAATTCTAACATCAAATCCTTGTCATATGAGGAGACATTAATAGCCCTATAAACAAAAGACGAAAATCAGGACATTTTTTGTGATCTTGGGTGACATAATCTCACATGCGGTGGCATGGCAACTGAAAATGGCTTCCTGTATACAGAAATAGACAGAAAGCCCCTCTCTACTTTTACAGAAACATCTAAAAAGTTTAAACAACCCTCATCTTCAACTTCTAAAGTGAATTGTCCTGTATTGTTTCTTGAGAGCAAAAATACACATAAGTTGAATTCGTGGGTAGACCTCAGTTGTTTGTAATTTTCAGTCCATTCAAACCAGTAAAATGTAAAAACCATAAAACTTCTTTCTTAGGTATTTGACAACACTGTTCCTGAGGGATGAAACTTCAGTCCAAAATTCTTTATAAACTTTTTCCAAAATTACACCCACATAATTGTTTTTCTTTAGAATAGTTCTGATATTGCTCACGTCTTTCTTAAACAATTATGAATTATTAACTAAATGATAGGACCTGTAGATTAAGATTTTTATCGAAGTGTTTTTAAGATTGTATGGGATAAAACAATTCCAATTAAAATATAAGTCAATGAAATTAAGTTTATGATAAACCCCCACAACAAAATAATCCATATATTACTTTTATGACTAAGTTACTGCTGGAACTTCAAATTAACTTGAGTATACTACATTGAATTTATTGCCTATTATTCGAGTATTATTGCCTCTTCTTGTAAGGTAGGAAGTTCACTATTTAAGTGCACCAATGTCTTTGATACAGCAGATGAACTTTAAAAATTAAAAAGGTATGATTGCACCCTGGATTACAATGTCTCAAAAGTATAACTTCGTTGTATGATAATAGCTGTATAAACAGAATGTAAATTCCAAGGAATTATTATGCTAACCAGTAAAAGCATGAACGTCATTAAATGCCTATCTCTAGAAACTGTGCAGCAGTTAAAACCATTAAAGAAACAACAGTCGGAACAAGTCGTACACGCAGTGTTGATGATCATTGGAATTTTATATACCAATAAACTGAAATGATGTTGCGGTCCTTATTATCTGAGCAATTATGTTAAGTTTCGCAATGAATCTTGCCTGTAGAATATTCAAAGTGGTCTTGTCTGTTAGCTATCCAAGAGAGCCTTGTTATGTTTGGTAGCTTGAGAAACTGACATAGATTGTGTAGCCATTGGGACATATCAGACATTTTTCTATATTGACAATCAAATATTTTTCGATTTTCTCTGATGTAATGGATTTTCCGATATTTAGATGCCAGCACTAAAATTGAAAGCAAAGGAACTAAGGTTGGTTGTTTTAAATCTGATAGCGAAGATAAGTTTGCTCTCGTTTCTACTTCTACTACATTAGACTATTTGTGTGTATGCATATATATATATTTAGTTAACAACAAAAAATCTAGTCTATATTATAAATTATGCCTGGAACGTCTATTTCTGCTGATTTCTGTCCAAAATTACTTTCATTTACATTTATCCTTCCAGTAAGGTTGTTTTAATTCAACAGATGGCACCACAAAGTACTAAGAGTATTGTTGTGCACAGGAATAATGATTGATACTGGAGTTCATTTTCGGGGCTGTTGTATTTGTCACTAATCGGTGACTTCCATGTCCTGTGAATATGGTATGATTAATATATAATGTTCTAATAGATATATATGTATGTAATTTGGTCTTAAGTTACATATGGAGAACTTTGTGAATATTTAACAATGTATACGAGCTTATAATATATCAGAGCATACATTATGAGGCAAATAAAGAAAATTAGAAACTGGTTTGCATATTAATACATTACGTATTTAGGAAAGGCCACGGTAATTAACTTACACCAAACTGACGGAGAAAAATATTGTGTTTGCTTGATGTTGGTGAATAATATCTTTGATGTAGCTCTTAGGTGTTATGTTTCATAGATATGGGATAAAGTTCGCGAGGATGATGTACGTCACACCTACGTGAGAAGTATAGCGATTCCATTGTTTTCTTTGGTTTTGGCGAGAGAACATTTTGGGGACCACAGTTACTGGTTTGTGAAGAATAGTATAAAACATAATGTTTTGATTAGGAAATAAGATTCCTTAACAAAACTGAACTATTAGTAATATTACAAATACTACTTAATATTCAAGATATTATTTCTGGTCAAGTGTGGCTGTTGAATACGATTTTTGTATCAACTGCACTGGATGTATATGATTATAATTTTGGGTTTGCTTTCAAAATCAGCCATGTTTGTACTTGTTTCAGAATGCAAGTTGGTGTTGTTGAACAAACACGTTACAAATACTTGCAGGTTAGAAACACTTGTCGCTGCTTCAGTAGTAGTTGAACTAATTTCATAAAATGACATAAGAAGTTTGCAGTTCTAATTCTTTCACACTTGAAACGTAGCTCTGTCTTAGCAATCACTGGTCAGAGAAAATCTTCTGTATGTGAAATGATTGGACTTGATGACTTGTAAGGACTCTGCAGTGTCCTATGGAAGCGTTGTAGCTTTGACATTCATAGGTGCTTATTGATAATAGAATATCGCAGTACAAGATGTAGCTCACTTACAGTTCTAGCTGTGATAAGCAGTATGTATGCTACATTCAGAATAACTCTTTCAAGAAAATGTTACGTTGTATTCTGATTATCTTTGACATTTAACCTTATATTACTAATGGTACATGGTCTGTCAGAGGTGAAGTTGACTTGATATCACTGGATATCTTGTTTTAATATCTTAGACTATCCAGGAAATCCTTAACTCTGTTTCACTAGACTGCAGTGATATTGATCTTGTTTCCATAACACGTAGTCCGAATTGAGCTTCTTGCTAGATCTTGCTCCTGGAAGTTCTGTGATTCTAGAGGCTAATGCGTTCTTCAAGGCATTCCAAATCATCACTGCTTTAACTTTGAGTTCAGAAGCTGAACTTCGTATTCCTGAATTGTCCAGACCCCCTTGAAGACGTTATCCACCAAACAGAAATGTCACTCTTCCAGTTGTTGTCCAGTAAATAATGCCCAGAGGATCACAAAATTCTCAATTGCAAAAATACCTTCAAAGCATCTAAGACAACTGCAAAGAATTGAAGTTGATTGGCAGTGAACAAGAAGGTCATCAATATATCAATAACTTTCTGGTCTCCTATGTGACATTTCTTTTTTGTATGATGCAAAATGTTTATATTTGTAACTTTAGCTTGGCCTGATGATTAGGGCGCTAGACTCGCAATTTGCGGGTCGCGAATTCGAATCCACATCACACCGAACATTCTCGACCTTTCAGTCGTGAGGGCGCTATAATGTACGGTCAATCCCATTTTTAAAAGACCACACTAGTAGCACATCGATATGCCTGCGGACTTACAACGCTAGAAACCGGGTTTCGATACCTGTAGTAGGCAGAGCACAGATAGCCGATTATGTTGCTTTAACATTTTAAATTTAATTCTACTAATTGTTATTTTGTTTTAAACCAACACTATTTTATCTACAAAATGATTTTTTCAAGTAATTTTTACATAATAGACTCTTGAATTGCAGCTTATTTATAATTTTCGTTATAATTGTTTAATAACATCCATTTTATCTCTCTCTTTCTTTACCTTGTGAATTTATCTTTACTGCAAAGTATACGTTTCTTCAGTTTTGTGTGAATTTGTACGAATGGTGATTATATAAAATGGCAGATTTGTTTTTGATTCTATTTCAATCCTGTAGTTTCTTATTTGAACTAATAGAGACCTGCAAAACATATATGGTCAAATGAATATCTTTATTGCAACAGTTCTTACTTAAACAGGATTTCTAGAATAATACAAAGGTATTCTAATTGCAGACACCGAAATCTATATAGTGTAAGTCCACTGGCTTAGGCCTATCATTAATTAAGCATATATTTCGTACGGCCTATATTCGACAAAGATAAAAATGAACGCTGTAACTTGTGTATTTATTTGGTTTATTTTAGTTATGGCTAAACTTTATCGTACTTAATACTATCAGTAAATAAACTTATAATGTTATTTTACAACCTAACGGTAGATCTTTTTACAAACTTTGATAAGCTTCTAATATGTTGTTGTACGAAATGTCTACTAAAGTACATTTATGTCAGCCTTTTGTTTCATACATCCGTTGAAATTAAAGTGCGTGCATATGCTCATTTAGATAGTAAGGTGCGCGCATTTTCAGGAGAGACAAAACTAAGTATTATTATAATAGACTGCATTATATCTCACAAAATTAGAATTGCTCTTATTTTATTATATTATAATGTGTTGTTCATTTTATGTTAAACGATTTTCTGATATTTTAAACTTCATCATCTTTTAATTTTGAAATAAGATCTGAGTTGCTTTAATTGACCGTGTAATAATATATTCTTATTCACCCTTTTTCTATGATTATACTAAATTTAACTTGATATATGTTTGAATATTTTGAGTTTTACTATTTGTTTTATAATTCCTCGTATTTCAAGGAGTTTTATTTTGAATTTTAATTCGGCTTTACTTTTTTTTACTTTATTATGGTCATTTTAAATTTTCATGTTTAGTTTGTCCAATATTACGTATTTTGAGCTTTACATTCAATTTCGTATGTTTGTAACTTTGAACTTGTTCTAATTCCACTTGGTTGTAATTATGCTTTAAGTTCATTCTAAGGTACAGGTTATTTGAAACTAGCATAAAATGCCCACGCTTCGCTGCGGGATTCTAAGGTCTCCTTATGATTTGCAGAGGTCTTAATGTACCAGTCAAGCGTCTCCATTATCTGAATTACTTCTATAGCTACCCCAATGCGCCAATTCTTTAACTGATTTGTCTGTTGCCATTTCCCGAACTTAATTCAGTTCATCTCTTTTTTAAAAGCAATTAGTTTTAACTTAACTTCTCAGATTCGTTTTCTTTCTTCCTGTGTTTTTATTTGAATTATTTTCATTCACCAAATTATCCAACATTCTCTGATTAATATTTTTCTTCTTGTTGTTTGTTGCAGTTTCCAAACTTCGTTCAACTCAACTTATTTTTTTTAAATTATCAGATTTGTATTTTTCTTCCAATGTTTGTGCTGAAAAAGAGCAGTTGACTATGATACTTTTTTATACACCTTCAGTAAGCAAAATTAAGGCTTAAGCAAAAAAATGGACCAAAAATTCTTTGAGTAAAATTTAAAAAATAATACCCAGGTGCACATCCTCAGAATCCCCTTAGTATCCATGCAAAGTTTCAGGTCTCTAGGTTCTTTTATCTTGAAGCTATGGCGGTCACATACACACACAAGCTCTTTTAGTATTAAAGAAAAAAAAACCCTCAAAAATAATACCCAGGTGCAAACCCTCAGGTTCGCTTTAGTATGTGTGCAAAATTTCAGATCTCTAGGTTCTTTTATCTTGAAGCTATGGCGGTCACA
>NW_013667486.1:112776-119345 GCF_000517525.1 Limulus polyphemus
AAAAAAACCCTAAAAACCTAAAAAACTAAAACTAAACCTACGGTAGACCAACCCTACCGTACGGTTCGTTCGTTTAGTTAGTGTGTGAACTAACTTACTAGATCTCGTAGTTCTTTCCTCTTGGAGTTATGACGGCCACACACACACACACACACACACACACATAGAGACAGGCTCTTTTATTATTATAAATTTAGTACTTTATTTTATTTTGTCTCTTATTCAGTTTTACCCAATGTTTACACTGGGACAACTTAGTTTAATTCTCTACCATATTCCAATATATCCCATTCTTATGATTGTGTTTAGTTCTGCTGGCTATTGGAGCCCTTATGTTAATAGTGTTTCCTTTGAGTAATTATTATGGTATCTTGCATCCCTTCTATGGGTATGATGGTGAAATCCAGGAGTATATTTGTTAAATAGTAGGTAAGTATACAATACCGTGTAAAATAATCTAAAATGAAGTTAAGATTCACTGTTACGGAACAACACTTTCACGTGCCCTTTTCAGTCAAATATTTTGTTGAAGATATAAACATACAGCTTATTTTATAGCAGAAGTTCCAAGTTGCCATAGGCTCAAGACATCAGAAAGGGGTTCAGATTAAAGTGATCGTCAGAGGTGTTGAGGTTTGGCAACCTTTGGGTTAGTGAACTTTTCACAAATCTTCTTTTGATATAACATTTAGTTTTATGTATAATTTTGGTTGATTTTCAGTTGATTTGATGATCAATATTTCTCGTATGTAGAAAAATAACATTATTTGTTTGACAATTTTTAACGTCCTTTTTATATTCTGCGAGACTGGTGTCTACATTTATACAGGTTTCACCCATAAGCTCCAAAGAAGGATTAGCACGATATTGTTTACTTCTTATCTTGACAGTAAGCTGGACAGTAAGAATTTTTTAATGTTGCTGGAATATTTGTAAACATCTTTGACGTTGTTATTTTCAGACAAGTCTCTAAACTAACAATGGTAGAACTGTAGTTGATACTAAATATTATCTCGGCCCGGCATGGCCAGGTGGTTAGGGCGCTCGACTCGCAATCTGAGGGTCGCGGGTTCGGATCTCCGTCCCACTAAACATGCTCGTCCTTTCAGCCGTGAGGGTGATATATTGACGGTCAATCCCACTATTCGTTGGTAAAAGAGTAGCCCAAGAGTTGGTGATAATAACTAGCTGCCTTCCCTCTAGTCTTACAGTGCTAAATTAGGGACGGCTAGCGCAGATAGCCCTCGTGTAGCTTTGCGCGAAATTCAAAAAACAAACAAACTAAATATTATCATTTTATTTTCAAATGTATATGTTACTAGTTAGCGGTAGGTATTCGTTATTCCTAAAAATGTCTTCCCTGCTTTTTTTGATTGAATTTTTTCCTAAAACCTATACAATTTAATTAAACTATGTTAATATTTTCCCGTGCCAAATCGAGTAAATAATGTTTTAAAGAGCTTATCAATTATGTTGTCCAAATGACCTTCAATAAATAAATCAAAAATATTCATATACACGATGTCAGAAAAACAAGCGGGTTCTAGAAGCCTTAATATAAAAAGTTTGTATCGTTTTATATTACGAATATTTATATAATGTTGGAAAATCATTTGTTTCTCATCATCTAGCCCAACTGACGAGTTCTGTTATTGAACGAAAGACCGTTTTGGCAGTTACTTGTGAGAGATAAAATGTAGATCTGAAATGATATTTTTACATGCAAAATTAAAAGGAATGTAAAAGAACATATCTGCCATTAATGTGATTTTCCTCGAAATTTTTAAATCTATTGATTTTTGCCCCCGATGAGACAGCGATAAGTCTACGGATTTACGACGCTAAAATAAAGGGTTCGATTCCCCTCGGTGGACACAGCAGAGAGCCCGAAGTGGCTTTGCTCTAAAACAAATAAATCTATTGATTTATAATGCTTCGCCAGCTTTTGGCGTTTTAACCGTAACTAACTTTGGCTAAAATAAAATGTTATAGCAACAAACAATATCCAGCCTTAAGATATTGAGCTATACCACAGAGTTTTTTTATTACATTTTAAGCCTAATTCCTTTAGACAACGTATTTAATGTAATATAAGCTAAAGACTATAACTGTTCAAAAATCTTAATTCATGATAGCTGTAGTGTTTAGTAAACAATGTGAAATAATTTCCATAGGTTTATGTTGCACCCTTATAGACTATTTGAGTTATGAGATCAGACAACAGTAAAACCTATCCATAATACAATTCGAGATTCTAACTACAGTTTCTATCGCACGTGTGAAACAGCCAAATTGTTTAAGCTGAGTAAACTGAAAGTTAGTGTTATACATTTTATTATAATGGAGCTTGCGATGTATACTTCCAAAACTTGCACCTCGGAAACTATTGCACTGATCATCACCAATCATAACTGGGTAATATTTTTATAACTAGGCAGTATTTTTATAGCTGAACAATAAATAAAACAATTTAAATTCCCACAAAAATTATGTTTCAGATTTAACCAATAAAAATTACAAAAAAGGAGTAAGTTTCAAATATAAAACAATCAAAAAACAAACTTGAAAATTATTTGTTTTTCTTTAATGAAATTCTCATGAGTGTTGCAACAGGAAAGCAAGGCACTTTCATTTATAACTGCGTCTACAAAGAAATGCTTCAATAAAATCAACTCTGTGATGATAGCTCATTTTCAAACTAAAATTTCAATAAAATCCTTTTTCTCATGGATAGTGAACATCATTAAATGTCAAGTACGAGTACATTCTTGTAGAACTGTCAGACAATTCCAGAAAAGGCCGCAGGCTCAATAGCCTTCAGCAGAAACTAGCAGTTATAACTTTCCGGAGGACGGGTATTTCTGCTAGTTCACATAATACTGATGAAATACGTCTTCAAGAATTTGCTACTAAAAATCAGCCATTTTATTTGATAATCTGAAAATGAGAAATACCTGGAAATCGATTCACAACCAACACTTGCGTTTTCACGTTTACCCGCGATATTTCGCTGACAGCAGTGAAGAAATCTATTTTAAAGTCTATTTTTTGTCGGGCAAATTCCTTGTACAGTTACCCAGAAAAGTTCAACACATAGATAGTATATCTTGTCGTTTACGTCTGAAGAAAAACTACAATTATATGTTTTCTACCGAAAATACTAACAATTAAGGATCTGTTCACATTACTGATGACATTAATAATCCAACCATATCAAATATTTTTGCTCTTTTTAAAAATTAAACAGGACACCCAATCCCCGCGAATCACCAGCTTTGGAGTATTGCATTGGCCAATGCAGAACAAAAATCAGTTGTGCGGACTTTTCCAAGTATACTAATATAAAATCCCTAGTGGGTGAATCACAGTCGACCTTTAAACACTTAAAATAACGTGGTGATATCATTATCAAAGCTACCGTCTAAAGAGGCGCTGTATTTTTTTGGAGAAAAGATTGATGTATAGCGGATGCTAATTTACTCGTTTCCTTGGAACGTCATACATTCGCCTATGTAAAAACCCTTTTCGAGAATATCGACTGTCGTTGAAAACACCATAAATGGAATGACAGACGCCACTGAACTACTCCTATTACACGTTCAAGAGCTTCTATGTTTTACATACTCCAAAATTCACCAATTAAGCCGAACAGACCGGTTGTCTCTACTTGCCCAAAAGAGTAGACCATCAGCCTACTCGACATCTCTAGCAAAAACACTTCCATCTTACATCAAACATAACTCAGAAACTCTCTAGGTGTTCAATAATCTTATACTTCACAGTGATCAGGCTTTCTTTCTTTACTTTAGATATGAAGTTTCTCTCAGTATACAGTTACTTCACATGGAGGCTTCTCTCAGTATACAGTTACTTCACAAGGAGGCTTTTTCTCAGTATACAGCTACTTCACAAGGAGGCCTCTCTCAGTATACAGCTACTTCACAAGGAGGCCTCTCTCAGTATACAGTACTTCACATGGAGGCTTCTCTCAGTATACAGTAACTTCACATGGAGGCTTCTCTCAGTATACAGTCAACCTTACACGGAGGCTTCTCTCAGTATACAGTAACTTCACATGGAGGCTTCTCTCAGTATACAGCAACCTTACACATGGTGGATTCTCTCAGTGTACGGTAACTTCACATGGAGAAAGTTTTAAAGCCTTCCGGCCCACCAGTGGCACAGCGGTATGTCTGCGGATTTACAACGCTAGAAACGAAACCGGGTTTCGATGCTCGTGATGGGCAGAGCACAAATAGCCCTTTGTGTATCTTTACGCTTAACTATAAAATAAAGCAAACAAGGACTTAAAGCCTTCAGATTATACCCCAACCAACGAACCGTGTTAAAACCCGTGCAAATACTTTAGTTAGGCTTGAGGAGCTTGTTCTACTCTCGAATGCTTTCTACTTTAATGAACTTTTAAAAAGAAAACCAACGAAGTTGTGAGTATTAATATGAAACCCTCGCCTGCCAGTTTATTTGTAAGGTATATAGAAAATGAAGTTTCAAAACCTATGACCGTCCTTTACCTGCTTTATAACAGCCCAACCATTATTATGTCGAATGTGTAGCTACTTGTGAAATTGACGAAACTGCTTTAATAAATTACGTGAGTAATTTTTATTCAGCTTTAAAATAGGCCTTCAACATTCCTACCCAATCTGTTTCTTTTTTTTAGACATAATTTTGACATTACTAATGGCAGGACAATTATAAACCTTCTGACACGCACGGGTCTATAAACACGACTTTGACAGTTACTAATGACAGGACAATTAAAAAAACCTTTGACACACACACATGGGTTTCCAAGCTATTACAGCAGCAAACAAAACTTAGTTTTCATAATAATGACATATTGATGAAATAACGTATAGTCAGTTTATATATAATACGATATTTATTATGATGACGCTGGATCTAGAAAAATGCCTTAAGACTTTATTATGATGTTAAATTTCGTTGAATTTGGCGAAACGAGGGTACATTACGAATACGAGTAATCAGTTTGTGACGATTTATTGAAAATTCAGTGAATGATTTAGTGAGCTATTCAGTTCAGTGTTTGTAGTGAGAGTTATTGCGTCTATAAAGTTGATCGATGAATAAAAATTCTGTAACTAAGTAACTTTATTTGTAAGTTAAGTGTTGTAGTATAAGTGAGGAATTTCTGCTTGAAACATTGTTTGTAAACTTATGCCTATAACTTGTGCCAAAGTGAACCTAGTCTATAGAAACGTTATAGAGGAAATTATTTCGTTATCGTTACATAGCTTTGACATTAATTTTACTAAGTAATCCAAAATAATTCGCCCAAAGATAGAATACGTTACAAAAATATTCTGAGATGGTTGGGCTCAGCATTACTTTTATCAAGTAATCCAAAAGAATCCTGCCTAGTGCATCATACTTTATAGAACAGTAGGTCAAAAATCAAAATACCACTTAAGTTAAAATGAGAAGATCCATTTCAATACAATGGCTTATCTCTCATGATCATATCCATATATGTGAAAGGCATTTGTCATGAACTTAAAAAAGAGAGAAACATACAAATAATGGCTCTGTGAAAACTAAGAGCAGAATTTGGTTGGAATAAGGTTGCAAGGTACTTCTTTAGTCACATAGCCTGGCTGAACAATATATGTCATAACCTCTCTACCGATAGTCTCAGGACATTTGTAAAATCCAGAAGAATTACTGTTTCAAATTATAAATTTTAAGTCGCTTTAGACGAGCTGAAGAAAAAAAGAGGGAATAAGCTGTGATAGTGTGGACTTAGAAACGTACCTTAAAACTTTTTCTTTCTTTCATATTCAAATTGGTTGAATAACTTCAAACTATAACTACTTATAACAGAATCTTCAAATTATAACATTACCTTAGATATAATCAATTTTATACTATATGTGAGTTCTCATAGGACTGTTTGACCACAGCAATTTTGAAGTTGACCTGTACGTTATATTAAAATTATCCTGAATATGCAAATCATAAAGTTCATGAGGCCGCAACTAAAGTAAAATTTTGACAGATTGGAATTTATCATAACTACATTTTGATGTTGTTTGGTGTTATATAGGTAGTGTGATCATAAAGATGCGTTTAGATTTAGGATTTAGAATTTTCTAGATAATGATATTCCCTTTACATAAGTGGCCAACAAAGGAATATAGATTAACTTTGGGAACCAGTAATATCCAGAATAAGATCTGCGACAAGTCGTATCCTAGCTGTGGAATATAATGTGTGGCATCTTGTAACATGTGAGAATCCATGAGCACAAAGTCAATGGCAAAAGCCGCCCATATATCCCAATCAACAGTACACAACACAATCAAAAAGGATTTCAATTTGCAAATGAGGACAATAGATTTTGAGTTTACCAGTCATACCTCCTATTCAACCATCGCCTACCTCAAGCAGCTAGAGAATGAGATGGATATTCATGGTACTCAACACAAAGACACAACAGTCAAGTTGCTGTATGAAGCACTTGTGAATTGTTGTGCCTTTGAACTATTGAAATGGACGCTGGGAAACTATTTTCTTCGCAAAGTAGATTG
>NW_013667486.1:120454-127904 GCF_000517525.1 Limulus polyphemus
TTTGCTTTTATATGAAGATAATAAATAGTAGATAATCGCCTGATGAATAAAAAATTAATATGTATATATATATAGGTAACTTTACAAAAAACTTTCCTGCCTTTTTGTTTGCATTTACCGTAAAAGCTAATCAGTTAACCATCTATTGTTGATTATTACAGTTCGTATGAAAATAATGAAAACAAAACAATGATGACGTTTATAAAGTCTTTGATGAGAGAAAAAGACTCAATACACATATCTCAATCTTTATACAAGTTCACGAAGTAAATTGTATCTCTTTTGTCTTGCAAAGTAAGAAATATTACGTCTAGTATTATTGTCAAGTGGAAAGAACTTATTTTTGAATTGAGTTCTGTTTTAGATGGGTGTCCTACTTTACACCTACAAAAACGAATCTATTCAAGTTACAGCCAGGTAATTAAGGATTGGTAAAAGTATTATGGTATTACCAAGTACATGCACCAAAGTAAATAATAGAGTTGGGTGTATATTTGCTCGTTTGGTTAATTATTGTTACATTTTATTAAATTATCATTATTGACTTTCTTATTTTCATTTATAAGGAAGACGATTTATTTCTTAGTTAATATATTAAACTACGGCACAATAAATCGATTATGTTTTGACTATGGGTGACAATATAATACAAAAAACCGTTGTATACACTCATGAAAGTATGTTAATTTAGCACATGACTGAATATTTGAAACGTTTTGGAAACAGTTAGATCATTTTAATGTCTTCATGATCCCAGATGTTCGCATAATCCTTAGTTTTACATTTTACATTGTGTTAAGTCTCTTTTTTTTTGCTAACAGTTCATCAAAATCAGGGAATTCAGATATATTCAATAATATATTTCTCGTTTTTATCTCCTGTTATTTTGTAGATCCTACCCAAATACACTTGGAGCAAATCAATGCACCTGAGAATATCACAATGTAGATAGGAATAATAAAACTTTATTGGTATGTTTATAGGACTTGTTTCTATGGAGGTATATGTTTTCGCTTGACAAGTGTATTTCTTTGTTCTCTTATAAACTCTCTGATTATTAATTTTAAGGCATCATACTTGTGACCAGGAGGAAGAGATAGTCACTGAAGGTAGACAGTTGAGACAATTCAAGACAGTTAATATTGACTTCATTTGACAAATGGTGATAACCAAATGTGACTATGTCTAGGTGAGGTCGACGACAGAATGAAGATAGACATCTCTGTCCTTGATTTTGACAGTAGTATCCTAAAGAAGGACATACCTCAAAAACTGTCAGCCAGTTTTGCCTGTGCAACAGGTGAATGGCATTGCACGGGGAGTAATTTGATACCATCAGACCAGTTACAGGAATAGCAGATCATATGAGGGTGTGTTGCTGAAGGAAGTCATAGCAGATCTATGTACACAAGTTGTGTTCTGTGGTTTATTTTAAAGAAGGTCTAATATGTTAATGCCATGTAACATGGTGATAGAGCGAATGTTTGAAATACACCGTTTCATGTCCATAAAGAAGGAATCATTAACTCAAACAGTGATCTGTTTGAGAGATGATGAAGTTACAGTCTTGTTTTGCAAGTTTGCTATTCAGCGTTTAATTTGAATGGTCGTTGGCATGGAAAGCAAAGTGGAGGTTGCAAAACCTAGCACATTTGCCAAGATATATGAAGTCGCCAGTTGAGGAACGTACGTAGTCTTGATTCTACTAAGTGGTAGAAACTTAGTGACTTCTTAATTTCATTTGCTGATATATTTGTGGAATCAAATACTAGCTGAGTTGAACAAACATAACTTTTAATTGTGTAGATACATACCATGCACACACAATTAAACAACTGCTGTGCAGGTAGCAATGGCACACTAGGGATTAGCCAGCACTAGGATACAGCTGATGTTAAATGACAGAATCATACAGATGTAATAGAATGCACGATTGTCTCTAGTGGTGATTGCCACAAAAAAGGAAGGTATGGCAAAGTTCCGTGTGGATTTTAGATGGGTGAACATATTTATTTTGATTTTTATTCACTCCTGGGACAGCTGAACGTCTTGTACTGAAGGAACTGCGATGGGAAAGATATCTAGTCGATGCTGATATGTCTTGGTGTTTGGCCACACATTCGAGATTGCTGTTGAAAACATGGGAGTGGTACTTCAGTGAATAAGAAAAGCAGGTTTGAAACTGAAACTACGATAGTGTAATATCGTGCACACACACAGGTTGGATTACTTGGTCATGATGTGGGTAGAGATGGAGTCTCTACTAAACATACAAATGTTGCAGTGATGTGCAATTGGCCCCGATCCCTGACCAGATGAAAAGTCCACAGTTTTCTTGTTTTTGCATCATATTACTAATGATAACCACACCATTACCTCCTCTCATTAAAGCTGATGCATATTTTAGGTAGACATAGGAAGTCAAATTCATTTCATTAAAATGTGCTTTGATTTTGGTTGAGACGCCAGTGTTGGTGTGTCCTCGACAACATTAAGAATTCTTATTGAATACTGATGCCAGCAATAATTGAATTGAGGCAGTATTGCAGTTGCAGGATGAAGTGAAATGTACAATTATGTATGCTAGTTTTCTGCTCACAACTCCTGAATGCAGATACTATATGAGGAAAAAAGAACTGCTTGCAGTTGTAGTCTTCAGCAAACACTACTTACATTGCCTGCATGACCATGTGTCACTAAACTAACTTATGAACTTTCCAAGTCCAGAAAGTATGATTACATGTTGAGTCACAATATTGCAGGAGTATGACTTTGTTGTACTGCATTGTTTGGGCCTGTAAAACAAACTCATCAATAGAACACATTACTGCATGTTGAAACCCTGTCTATTTGTTGAATATCCCGACTCTGGACACCATATGGGAATTAAAGCCATTTCAGGCATAGCAATGTTAAGCCATATGATAAAAGATTCCACTAGTGGTTAAATACCACAATTAATAGTTCAAGAGTTTCAGTAACAGTAACTGAAGGAACAAGATCTAACATTGGTGGTCCTTGCCATGCAGGAAGGTGGGGCGTGACCAGTGCAAGTTAATTTTTTTAGCATGAATGCATATAATCTATGGCAATTTTATGAGGACCAATGAACCCATGAAAGCGTAGTGTATCATTATTATCAACCACCAAGATGTAGTTTTCAAACCATGTTACAGCTCATGGTCCTCAGAGCTCTTAGGTAGGATATTCTTCAATATATGAAGATTGGAGGCCAACAAAGTGTTACATACACTTATGCTAATTTGAGATGGTGGTTTTACTGGCCGCACTGGAATAGAGATGTTAAGTAAACAGTGAGTGTTTATCGGAGAAAGAGCCAGCTAAAATAGGGAAAACTCCAGTAGAGAAATATTGGAGAATAGTCCTAGATATCACTGGTTCTCTCCCAGAGGTAATAGTTACGTGCTAGTCATTAATTTCACTCAGTGACCCAAAGCTTCTCCATTAGTCAATATTTAAAAACAGTCTGTTGCTGATGTAGTGGAAGAATGCGAGATAACCCACTTTGACACATCCGTAAAGCAGGTAATACAAATTGTCAAATGGATGTTTGTGAGGTTTCTTAATCTTAACAGGACCAACTTGAACAAACACGTGTTTTATACCATTATTGTGTATCGTGCAAGAGAACGGAGATCGACTGGTTATTTGCTAAACATACTCATGTCTCACTGGGAAATACTGCTCCCTATAGATCAGATGTCCACAAAAATATGTGAAGTGGTTAAATTCTGTGTTAGTTCATGCACACAAGTTTGTGTGTCAACAGCTAGTAAAAGCTGTTGTATTGCAGAAAAGATTTTAAGATGAGACAGTTTAGAATGGATATTCCTGCATGGAGACTGTGTATGGCTTTGATATTACGAGCACATGGAAAAGCAGTTGACAAGCTAGTACCATACGACAATAACATAACTTTCGTGCACTGTCCAGATCAGAATTAAAATGCCTAGACTTGTTGAGTCTGAGGGTGATGGGTACTGTTTTGTATAATCTCGACTCAGCTGATGAGGAGGAAGATAATTAAAGTATTTATCTAGTTATACAAAATGAGTTAGATGAGGAAAAACCTGGAGAAGAGGCACAAGATCCTCTGATGATCGGCCAAGACACGGATGATGACCTCTTTATCAACGTTACTGGAATTGACTGCCAGATCAGCACCTGCAACAGTCACTGATTTTAAGATCAAGGATTCAAAGGCAGTAGCATCCTTTATTATGTTTTCGAGCTATCAAGTAATGTTTCAGTATAAAATGTATGTAGTACATTTTGTGATTACCACACGATTACAAAAGCTAGGATAGTTTGTTGAAGGGCAGTGAGACCCCTACTTTCTGAGTTGTCGAGTACAGTTTTATTGAGAAATGGCTAAAGAATATTGGCGATAGCTATTTGGTTATTATACCATTAGGATGACTAGTTATAGTGCCTAGAACATCCATAAGTTGTATGACTAAGGATGACTGCTAGGAATTCGAAAGATAACTTAAAGGGCATTGTAATATTTACCTTCTGATCTATCAAACGATTTTATGAGGTGAAATGTTTATTTAACGTTTTGGGAAGATTGTTTGCCACTCTGTTTAGTAAATTAGTAGCAGGATTCCCGCAGAGCAGATTGCATGATACATATTAGATCTCAAATGTGTACACATTACTCTTCCGTGTGCAGTGAGAGGGTTGTGTTCTTCCTGAGCACAGAATACGAATGGGATTGTTCTGAATCGTAGAAGAATGGGCCTTGTTTAGCTGGATTTACATATAATTAATATTTATATATAATTACATATAATTAATGTAATTTTTCTATGATGCCAGCTGTTGCGAGTGGATTGATTCGCGAATAGTGATACAATATACTGATAGCTGGGCTACTGGTGTTGGACAGTAAATATATTTTGCAGTGGAATGTTGTACTTTGATTAGGTTTGTTTGGGTGTGTAATGACAGCATGAATATTAATCCTGGCTGAAAAGTTTTTTGCTGAAAAGCTTTACTTAGTCTCTTTCCACTCTGCTAGGCTTTTTTTTGTGATGGCGAGAAAACTTGTTGAGTTCCATGGTTCACAAAATAGCTATGAAGACCTAGTTAATGGAAGTAGTCCTTTTTGGTTGTCAGGGTAATAGTGTACCAGTTGGAGGAAGTCTGTTTAAAGCTACTGTTATATGTGATGATATGTAATGTTGAGATACATGAATATGCAAATATGTGTATATGAATAAGGATATGTATGATGCTGTACATGTATATAGACTTTGTCTAATTTATTCAGTTTTAAAAAAAACAGTGTTCATAAAAATGCAGAAAGAAGTTGTAAAAACGTATATGATCTTAATGTATTCCACAAGCTCCACTCCTGATTTCAACGCATCCGAAAGCAACATAGAAAGAATGAAAAGAGTAAATATTTTGATGAATTTAAATGCAAATATTTAAGGGGAATGTTACACTATAAACAAGTTGTTGATCGTGCTTGAATTACAACGGTTTTTGCATTTTACCTCTTTAATTTAGTGTTAGACGTTTCAGACATGTAACAACCATTAAATAAAAAAAAAATGTTTGTTTGTTTCAAGTTAAGCACAAACCTAACAATGGGCTATCAGTGCTATGCCCACAACGGGTACCGAAAGCTGGTTTCTAGCGCTGTAAGTCCATAGACATACCGCTGTGCCACTGAGGGGCAAAGAAATATTACATTATATCATTTAAGAACACCGTTTGACTAAACAAATTTATCTAGTGTACGGATATAATCGAATATTAGAATCATCTAGCCGTATTACCTTCAATTATCGAGAACATAAAACTACCACAATGATGACCACATCTCGAAAAGGTACGTGGTTAATTTGCTTTAATCTCTGTAATTATTTTTAAAAAGATTATCCGTTTATATTGGTAATTTCGCTTGTTCAGAAGCAGAAAAATGAGAAAAGTTTGTTTGTCGTTAAACGGAAAGATACAATAGGTTGTCTGTGTTCTGTCTACCACAGATATCAAACCCGATTTTTAGTGTTATAAGCCTTCAGACTTACCACTGAGCCACCGGGGAGCAATAAGAAAATATTGTATTTTTACAAAAGCAGTCTGCTATTTTTATTAGAATATGACTGGGAAAGTTTCAGTACTTACTATAAAATTTGAAAACTTAAAAAAAACACGTTTATTTATCCTTTCTTTTTATACAGTTCATTTAGTTTATAAGACGTCAAAGACGTCTCAAACCTAAATACATTATTGGAAAAACCTTGAAATGACACACTGATTGAAAATAATGAAAAACGTATGTAAATTATGCTTAGATATCCACACAAAATGAGATTGTCGACGCTCTTTAAAATTCCAAAGGTCTAAGAAATAGGTTTGGTTTTATCAATATACTATTACCAAAAACAGAAAAAGAATCCACTCAAAGTTGCGACTAATAATACAAAAGTTGCTAAATATATTAAGAAAATTCTAACTTAGATTTTCGTATATAAAGAATTGAATATGTAGCCAAGAAAACTTAAGAAATTGTATAACATTATAGAAGTTTGAATTATTGAAATAGTTCATCTAGCGGACATTTAACGTAATCTCATAACTTAGCACCAACTTTAAAATAATACAATTTACTGCCTAAAACCTATACGGTTGTATTTTTGTCAGACTACTTCTGATTAAAAACTTCACACTTGTTCATTTATTTCAGACCCTTTTGTAGACTGAGAGATATTAGAATGTGGAGGGCTTTGAGAACTACTGTTCTCATTAGATGGAGACACATTATACAATACACTCGTTCGTTTCGGCCTTGTTCGACACAGCACTGACTTGTATGCTTCTCTGTACTGCTTGTTGGTGACACCGTAGATAATTGGATTGATGCAAGAGCTTGTATAGATAAGGATGTATCCCAGAGTGTGTAGAACAGGGTACCTGACATTTTTATCCGTAACCTGTAAAATATGAGCGAATAATGTACTTAGTTTACAGTAACCTAGTTATTTGTATACTAGAAATATATTTAATATTTAATTTTAATAATTCCTTACAACGCTAGAAACGGGTTTCGATACCCGTGGTGGGCAGAGCACAAATAGCCCATTGTGTAGCTCTGTGCTTAACTTCCAAAAACAAAACAATTTCAATAATCGTGTAATATAAAGATTCTCATCACCAGGTGCATCTTTCTAATACTTGTCCTATAATTCTTAGGTAGTTTTACTCAGTATTATGGAACTGAAAATAGATGGAATGTTATGGAACTGAAAATAGATGGAATGTTATAGAACTGAAAATAGATGGAACGTTATGGAACTGAAAATAGATGGAATGTTATGGAACTGAAAATAGATGGAATGTTATGGAACTGAAAATAGATGGAATGTTATGGAACTGAAAATAGATGGAACGTTATAGAACTGAAAATAGATGGAAT
>NW_013667486.1:128393-130165 GCF_000517525.1 Limulus polyphemus
TGAAAATAGATTGAACGTTATGGAAATGAAAATAGATGGAATGTTATGGAACTGAAAATAGATAGCGTTATGGAACTGAAAATAGATGGAACGTTATGGAAATGAAAACAGATGGCGTTATGGAACTGAAAATAGATGGAACGTTATGGAACTGAAAATAGATTGAACGTTATGGAAATGAAAATAGATGGAATGTTATGGAACTGAAAATAGATAGCGTTATGGAACTGAAAATAGATGGAACGTTATGGAACTGAAAATAGATTGAACGCTAAAACATAGCTTCAGTAAATTATATTTCTAAGGTACTTAAGCTGATTCATGTTCAGTTTCACTGTGGATTTATAGAAGAAATACAGTTAAAGGTAAGATTCTTAACACTAATGCACGTGTTGGAAATTATGTATATAAATTGTACACATATTAGCTTTAACATTTTAATTAAGTATTTTCTAAATTTAGACAGGTATATATATACTTTAATTTCACGTTAAGCTCACTATAGTATGAGGAAAAGTTTTAATTCCAAACCAAATTTCAAGCTTTATCGCATAACATTAAATGAAGAAAATATAAACGAATTTCATTAATATTAGACCATAGTAAAATGTAATATATATATATGGATGTACAATACAGAAATTATTTTGTAACAGCGTAGCATCAACTCAAACATGAGCTTACCTTGATAACTGTTTGAGGAAGAAAGCAAAGTATGAAAGAGCAGAAGATGATGAGGATCATCCTAGTGAGACGCCATTCTTCTTTTCGTTTCTTTGTGTCTCGATTCTTTTGTTCTTTAACTTCTCCTTTACTGTGGTTACGAAGACGCTTCGAACTCCTCTTTACAACCCAAAAAATACGGGCATAGCAGAATATAATGGTAAAAGTTGGAATAATGAAGCCAATGATAAAGAGAAAAGCTTTTGGCGATTGTCCGTTGACTTCGACAATAGAACAAGCTAGGAGCTTCTCGTCATAACCAAAACGACCCCACACGCCAGCCAGTGTAGGTACCAATAAAGAAAACGTAAAAAGCCAAATTACCACAATCATAAGACCGATATAGCGTCTTTGGTAAATGTTTTCGTACACATTTTTGTGGGCAATAAGTATGTAACGGTTTATAGTGACTGCTGTGACGAGAAGCAAGGACAAGGCTGAGTTAACATATTGCACAAAGGGGTATAAGATACAGAAAATATCGCCATAAATCCACTTCTGAATAATGTATTCCGAGACGGTAAATGGAAGGTTCCAGGCACAGTACAAAAAATCAGCAACGCATAAACTGATGATAAAGTTGGCAGTAGGACCACGCGCACGTGGGTATTTCCACAAAGCAAAAACTGTCAGTGCATTACCGCTAAGACCAACAATACTAAGAACAATAATGAGAAAAGCGGCAAAGTAATTGAATTCTGTTGGATTTTTCGGTATTTCAGACTTGTTATATGTTTCTTTTATTGATGTTAAGTTTAATAGCAAAAACTCGGTAGTTGTCATGCCTGCTGTTGGTGAAGTTTTAGCCAATTCCGAGTTAAGTCAGGAAAGTCACACCATAAACTACTCAGACTTCCAGAAAAATATTTTATTTTAACAAATAACTAATACTTTGTTTTATCTTTGCTTTAAAGATGTTTACCACCAAACACTGTTTTCTTTTGTTAGTTTCAAGTTGTTGACCATCTGAAATACAACAAAGTTTAACTGGTAAGTATAGTTACAGAAATATAATTTGAATACTTTATATATATTGTTGCGTCAGCGAG
>NW_013667486.1:131167-146603 GCF_000517525.1 Limulus polyphemus
TCTCTTCTTGTTTCTTTTCTTTTTCCTCCAACCACTGCTGTGGTTTTTCCTCTTGTTTATATTCTCGTCTCTTCTTGTTTCTTTTCTTTTTCCTCCAACCACTGCTGTGGTTTTTCCTCTTGTTTATATTCTCGTTCTTCTTGTTTCTTTTCTTTTTCCTCCAACAACTGCTGTAATCTCTCTTATTTTGCTGTTCGAGCTGCCACTGTTGCAAGTTTTCTTGCCACTGTTGTTGTCTCTCTTCTTGTTCTTCTTGTTTCTTTTCTTTTTCCTCCAACAACTGCTGTAATATCTCTTCTTGTTTATTTTCTCGTTCTTCTTGTTTCTGTTCTTGTATTGCTGCCATCAAATCTGCTAAGTCGTAGTTTGATTTGCCACTTCTCGTTTACATCTTTTTTTTTCTTTTCTGTCCCTCTCTCTGACACCAATTTGTTAGGTATCTACTCGTTTGTTAATTTCCGGTATACATTCTTTCCGAGGAATCAGCGATACAGGTCCTTTCTTAATTAAACCTAGTTTATTCTTTCTCAATACAACTTTGTAATACACAGAATTTCCACAGTCACTTTAAACCTAACAATCTTTATAACACACGCTATAAATCACAGTGATTCACACACTTTACTTACGGTGCCTACTGTTTGCTTGACTCAACTATCTGTCTCTTCAATCTATCTATATCCCTTCAATTGCGCTGGTTTTTCTCGCCAGTCTTATATACTAAAAAAGAGGGCGCCTTGAACAACTCGGGCTTTCCCAATAATTCACGATCCTTCGAGAAACTCCAGCGTGCATGCTCCCAATGTCACGCAACTTCCGCTGTCCTAACAAAAGTGACGACCTGGCAAACAGTTATATCGAGAAAGTTATGGGAATTTGTACTGCGTCAATCCCATGATAGATTAACAGGAGGACGTCTTGGAGTTAAGAAAACATTGAGTCACCTACGGCAGAGATTTTACTGGATAGGTATGAGGCAAGATGTGGAAGAATGGTGCAGGACATGCAGTACATGTTGTACTAAATGAGGACTCAAGCATAAGGGACGTGCTCCAATGAAGTTATATCAAGTTGGTGCACCAATGGAAAGAGTAGCCATTGACATTGCTGGTCCTTTGCCCCAAATGCGTGCTGGAAACAAGTACATTTGTGTGGTGATGGATAATTTCACCAAGTGGCCTGAGGCATATGCAATACCAAATCAGGAAGGTACAACTGTAGCTTCAGCTATTAGTGATTTCTTTTTCAGGTTTGGTATGCCATACGAACTGCATTCAGATCAAAGCCGTAACTTTGAATCAGCTGTGTTCCAAGAATGCTGCAAGTTGTTTGGCATCCGAAAGACCAGAACAACGCCACTTCACCCACAGCCTGATGTGATGGTAGAAAAGTACAACTGGACACTCAGTTAAGAAAACACAGCTTATGTACTTCTGTACACAAAAAGACAGCCCAGAGTATTATTTCCCTTGAAGTAGAATTTCATTCAACTAAACACGATAATCTTAAAAGTGAGTCATTACTCTATAGCTACGTAGTAAAACTGGTTAAAGAGAATATGCCGGGATTTCACAAGTAAACTCGCTTTTTTATAGAGTAGACAGCTTCACCTCATGACCTTATCTCCCTCATAGCATTGACTGGCTGTTGCATTTGGTCAATGTTATACCAGGCCAGAAAAGTATATTACAGTGCTAATCTTTTGAACTCGGATGATATATGTTACTAAAATATCCTTTTGGGTAAAATAAACATTACTTAATTGAGAGAACAAAGAATCGAAGCAACTAGAACAAAACATTTCAACGACTTTCTGGATAGTTTGTTACTTTCATTACGGCACCAAAAAAATATAACCGGAAATTTTCAATATTGCTAAAGCAGGTAGAAAATGTACATGTACGCATATCACATTATCCGTGCTTTGTTCAACTCAAGGATCGAGCCTCGAATTTTAACACTATAATACCTGAAATTTACCAATAAGCTACCAGGGGACTTCTTCTATAACAAACGCTCACGTCTCACGTGGCCAACAATATTTTGTCCGCATACATTACCTACACACGTTGTCCCGTCACGTTGTGACCATCCTATATATACCAGACTACCCCCAATCTGGTAAATGCTAGGGCATTCATGAAGAAACAGGATATTTCTAGAAAACAGGTGGTGTGATACTAGTCACGTGACCTCGCTGACGCAACCATATGTATTGTTTTAGTCATTAGCAAAATATCGTCGACGATTATTTTGTTAATTGCGACTATTGAAATTAAGTGCATCGTAAAGTTGTATTCGGAAAGAATAAACCAGTTTTATTTAAGAAAGGACTTGTGTCGCTAAAGTTTCGTCGGAACGAATTTACGGAAAATTAATTAACGAACGGAGACGTAACAGTGGTTTATCAGTGCGTTTCGATCGATTACCTCAAAAGTGGTCAAGTGGTTAGGGTGTAGGATAAATTCGTAGCATTTTCCGATATCCGTTTGAATACCCCAAATCTTTTTAGTTTGTTACTGGAGCTCTTAAATGAGTCATGGAAATAAATCCTACCATTATCTACCCAAGTTAAGACCGGTAACTTTTTTGTGTGTCAGAATATGAATATACACCTAACCTCGGTATAAATGTATAACGTTAAGCACTTTAAAGGTAGTTTCTTCATCTGTTACTGTTGCAGCAATTATAGCTCAGTTGAAATGTGCGATTAACATGCTTTGTGCTATGTGAATATCTGAATAAAATATAAACATGGTAACAATATAATTTTAAAAAAGCACATTAAATATAGTCCATGCCACGATTTAAACACGGTAACAGAACGTTCAACACAAATATCTGAAATTTTATTTTCCTGCACTAAAGAAAGTTTTGCAATGTCATCATGTATGTTAAACATAGATAATGCCATAACGTCTGAAAACAGTCTTAGCATAGAAAGATAAATACCAAAAATCTGATTTACCGACAATCTAGCTTTTAAAATATATGTTTACGTATTTGATTTTTGTCAAACTTTTATCGATGAAACTAGTAAGCTATACGTACGTATTCAAAAGAATGCAATAATTAAAATAGATACAATCAATGCAGCATTATTACAATGCACATACATTTTACGATATCATTAGTGATTTTGTTGTTAGTATATACGTGGATAACAATAGACACATTTTCTGTTTCACTGGATCAATGTTATGAAACTAATGTGACAGTTTTATCACACTAAACGTATAAAATGGATTAACGTTACCAATGTAATGTAACGGATTTATCACACTAAACATATAAAATTGGATTAATGTTACTAAAGTAATGTGACTGACACTACACTAAACATATAAAACTGGACTAATGTTACCAAACTAATGTGACAGTTTTACCATACTAAATGTCTAAAACTAGATTAATTTTACTAAAGTAATATATCAGGTTTATCACACTAAACGTATAGAAATGGATTAATGTTATAAAACTAATGTGATAGTTTTATCACACTATACGTATATAACTGGATTAATTTTACTAAGGTGGTTCAAGTATAAGATAAGTATAATATACGGTACTTACTGTCCTGTTGTTCACATAAGTAACTTAAATTACCAGTTGTTACATTACGCTTTATCCTCTCTTTCAGTTATTCAAAGTAGTGAAATGTTTTAGTGGACGACATCAGCAAGAACTGAAATACACACCTTCTGAAAGGAGAGTTTTAAAGTTTAGAGTACATAAACTCGGTTGAAGATATACCAGGTTATGGTAAAGATCACTTTTATCAGAATTCAGCAACCCTCCACTGAATGGATCTGTATGCTCTCGATTTCCTGTGACTATTATATTATTATAGCATTTTATTCTCCATACTCAAATCTACAAGGTTGAATCAACCAGAAGTGAGAATGTTATCTTAACCATGCTCCGGATATGTGACGTTGTAAGAAAGGAAGCCATGTCGCAATTATTCCGGCCTGGTATTTCCACTCTAAATTTACAATTGTAATTGTGTATGCATATATATGTTGATTATTTAAAAAAACAATGAGAGCACTAATTACTTCGCTGAAGGGGGAAGTTTTGAGTTATTTTACTTAAAGTATGTGCAATTCTAGGGAAAACCTCATAATCTAATAGAAATTGAAAAGCGTTTATGGTTATAAAATTACAGTACCCACTTACTGTGGGTATTTTTCGGCGCAAATGTTAAGACATGTTTTCTGCTAGGAACAACTCTAGTTAAACATTAAAATCTTGGAATGACCGACTTTTACATGACATATGTAAACATGGCTGAACTTTCAGAATATATGAAGTCATCATATCTGTTCATAGTTCAAATACTTTTCAGCAAACGATTTGATTTAAATACTACTTTGATATTTTCTGAAGAACTCAGATGAACACAAATGTAATAAGACATGAACTATATTTAAACACTAGCGAAAGTACCCGGCTTAACTCGGGTTAGTTAATAGGTTGATATATTCTAAAGTAAAAAGTAAAGAAAGTACTGTAACTTAAGAATTATTTATTATCAATGAACTTTATCATTGCGTTAAATATTTCAGATTTATATTTGATATCAAAATTTCTAACACATTTTACTTTAAACTTTTAGTACATAGACTAACAACAATATTAGGTTATACTTTTGTTGCTAAGCGACAAGACATTAAAGACATTGTTGTAACGCATTGTTACCAAAACGCACTCTTTTTCTATATATTAGAAGTTGTTACACAAGTAACCGCTTCTTTTCTATATGGATTTTTGTTAGATTGCCTCATTAAAAAGATGCAAACGTACGTGGATAAAATAAGTAATACCCAGGTGCACACTCTCAATATGGGTACAAAATCTCAGGCTTCTAGGTTCTTTCCTCTTGAATTTATAGCAAGCACACTTCTTTTCTATGTGGTTTTTCGCTAGCTTGCCTCAAAAAAATGCGCGCGCACGTGGATAAGTAATAATACCCAGGCGCATACCCTCAGGGGTCACTTAGAATGGATTTAAAATTTCTTGTTTCTAGGTTTTTTCCTTTTAGAGCTGTGGTGGTTACACACACACACGCATGTGCGCATGCACATGAGTGTATGTGTGTGATTTCTATTTGTAATATAAGGAACTACTTCTTTTCTATGTGATTTTTCGCTAGCTTGTCTCATTAAAAAGATACGCACGCATGTAAATATGTAATAATACCCAGGTGCACACTTTCAGGGTCCATTTAGTTTGGGTGCAGAGACATGTCCTTTTATTATTATAGATCTATAATAATAAAAGGTCATGTCTGTTGGTCTGTGTGTTTGTGACCACCATAACTCCAAGAGGAAAGAACCTAGAAACCTGAGATTTTGCACACATACTAAGTAGACACTGAGGGTGGGCACCTGGGTATTATTACTTATCCACGTTTGTGTGCGCATTTTTTAATGAGGCAAGGTAGGGAAAACTACATAGAAAAGAAAATATGACTGCCATATCTCCAAGAAGAAAGAGCTTAAAAACCTAAAATTTTGCACTAATACCAAGTGGACCCTGAGGATGTGCACCTAGGATTTACTTATCCATTTTCGTGCGCGTATGCGAGTGCTCATCTTTTTAATGAGGAATGTTAGCGAAAAATCCATATAGAAAAGAAGTGTGACCGCCATAGCTCCAAGGGGAAAGAACCTAGACACCTGAGATTTTGTACCCATACTGAGAGTGTGCACCTGGGTATTACTTATTTTATCCACGTACGTTTGCATCTTTTTATTGAGGCAATCTAACAAAAATCCATATAGAAAAGAAGCGGTTCCTTATGTAACAACTTCTAATATATATAGAAAAACAGTGCGTGTTAGTGACCAAGCGTTATAACAATGGCTTTTATATCAAGCTTCTTAGCAATAAAAGTATAGCCTAATATTATTGTTAAGAGGCTATTTGCTGAAAGTATAAAATGAAATGTATAAATTAAAAAAAATAAAAAAATATTTGTTGTTTTCTAATTTAGAGGCTCGGTTGATTAAAGGGGTTTGTTTTTTATTATCTATTTTTATTATTTGAATTTTAAAAAGGACAAGTCGGAGGGAAGGTTACTTTTATAAACAGGCAACATTCCGTAAAAGAGCAACAAAAGTTATAGTTATACTTTTATGCTACAATGGGTTAAGAACACGCACACTGGCATAGTTATCTAGAATAAATCAATCTAATCACTCGAGCAAAACCAGCTACTTTCGTTAATATGGAATAATACAAACGTACTTTTAATCATAAGCAAATGATAATTTTAAAAGTATTTATGTTTCTTACAACACTACCAGAGACCCTGAAATGAAAGACTAACTTGCGCCATGGGACTGTCTCTTTTCATTCACTTAATGATCACAAGAAAAAGGACTTTACTGTGAACGACCATAGCTTATTACCGTTTATATGCGAACCATAAATTCCAAGATTAGAGACTTAAGAACAACTTAATACCATGCCAGAGGTGTTTACCTTCATTCATTCTAAACAGGAAGACCTTAAAATAATATATGTTACAAACATTTTTAAACAATGTATAAAACGATATCTATAAAGAGTTATTTGTTATTTCAATGTTGTTTTTCTAAAGATCTTTTGAATATTTAAAACAAACTTAAAAAGTAATATCAATAGGAAAATGGAACATAAACAACATAGGAATATTTTTTCATTAGAACAAAGATGCAGTTCTTTTGGAATTGTTAGTTTCAAATCAACAGATAAATATTCATTTAAATATTTGTAACATCATCATGTACAAATTTTATATTTCATTTGATTTCTTAAATAAAACTGTATACCAAGTTCAGTTTTGCATGAACTTAACCCCAAAAGTGACAAAATACCAAAATGGCCGCCAAATTTCTGATCTACTCAAGGTAAAAAAAAGATGCTCTAATTAAGACTATATTGTATTTTTTACTAAATGAGTATGGAACCATTTGCTCAATTATTACTTAAATTGTGGCAAAACATCTCAAGGTCAAATTGTTTCAAAGATATTCGTAAGATAAATTTATAATTTCGTAAACTCACTAATTAATGACGAGAAGTTTATTTAATAGATTATATATCAAAGCAAATCGTAACAAAATTTTAACTTTATTTCACTACGATTTACCGAACTAAGATAAAAGACTCTTTCACAAGTTACTGACTTTTAATCTATAAATTAAAATAAATGGTTAAAGACTATTTTGAAAGATGTAAATTAGTTCAAGTGAAAAATAAAGTTTTTGACTCACATTTACAGTCTGACATGGCCTGGTGGTTATGGCGCTCGAATCCCCGTCACAAGGAATATTATCGTCCTTTCAGCCGTGGGAGCATTATAATGTGGCGGTCAATCCCACTATTCTTTGGTAAAATAGTAGCCTAAAAAACTGGTGGTGGGTTTTGTTGACTAGCTGCCTTCCCTGTAGTTTATCACAGCCAAATTAAGAATGGCTAGCGCAGATGGCCCTCGTATAGTTTTGCGCGAAATCGAAAGAAACAAACCAAACCTTACGTTTAAACATTGGTATAATTGTCTTATTTCTGTAGGAGACTTTGTGTTAAGAATGTGATAATCAATCAGTTGAGAACGACAAAAACAACAAATATTTTGTGTAATAAATACAAAAAAAATAATGAATTTTGATGTACTACTAGCTATGTTAAACATACATTATAAAATTAATTGTTTTTCTTCCTTCGAGCAAAGGAAAATGTGTTAAGCTTTTAAGTAATAAAAATCGAACATGTGCTGTTTTATTGATAAATGTGATATGTTTTTCATGTTACTGTCATAAAAACAAAATGTGTACTGCGGAAACTTCTATGATATATAGGTGTGTTCAAACTCAGAATAATTTGACTGTAAAACGAAGGTAAAATGTTATTTTGGGACAAAAAAACATTAAATTGTTTTTTTTTCGTCATTCATATATCTGATACCTGTAGACATGAGAAATTTACTTGATTTTATTTGTTCTAATGTAAAGATATAGTTATAATAACTACTAAGATAAGCCATTAGCATTAGTAATTTATTTAAAATGATTAAACCTAATTTTTTTGTAACAAAAGATTGTAACTAATGAGTAACACTTCGCCTTTTCCGTTTTTTTTAAATCGAATAGCAAGAGGGAGTCTTACTTTTGGAATGTACCTACAACAATATTGTCTTATGACTATAAAGGTCAGTCAAGTTATAGTACGTTCGTATTGTTACATTCATATTTAAAAGTAAAGATATGGCAAAGTGTTACAGTTCAACACAGGTAGCAGTTTACGTATGCAATTTTTCTTTCAATTTCAACATTATTTCCTTTGATGCAATGTGAAAATCTTTTTTTTTTTAAACAGTTAATGAAGTAGGACAGTATTGATTGATTATATGGGATGCACATCTCCTTTAATTCTTGAGCTAAAATATGAATGATTGAACCCACATAAACACGGCTGCACCTTGGACGTGTAAATTTGTATATCACGAAAGAGCGCTTCGTTTTGAGCACAATAAAGTTAACCGATTACATAAACGAATTGTAAGTTTAAATACAATTCTAAATTCAATATGAGTAATCTTTTTTTACTTTGACATATTTTTCTTCACTAAAAGAAAAGTTTGTAAGAGAAATGCAAAAATCTGCAAGAAAATTTCAAAGAAGATGTTTCTGGATTCAGTTTTATACACTTTAAACATGTAACTGAATTTCAGATTAATAAGTTTTTTATGGAATTGAGGTTTAACAGTTAACTAAGTAACATAAGAGCTTAGTCTTTCGACTTCCTTAGAAAATACTACCTTTATAATTGATAGTTTACTTGGTTACCACTAACAGTATTGTAATAAACATATTACTTTCACGAGGCTTAAGATTCTCAATTTCTCCAATAGGTTACATTATCTAGAGAATTACGAACAGCTGTTACAAATATTTAAGAAAGTACTTATTCGGTATGAGGACGGTTTGGTGATTAAAGCACTCGATTCACAATCAGCATGTTGTGCTGAAATCCTTTTTCCAAACATGCTCGCACTTTCATCCGTTGGGGAGTTTTACTGTGAGGGTCAATCCCACTATTCGTTGATAAAAGAGCAGACCAAGAGTTAGCGGTGGGTGGGGTTAACTAGCTGCCTTTTCTCTAGTCTATTACTCCAAAATCAGGAACGTCTAGCGCAAATAGCTCTCGAGTATCTTTGCGCGAAATTCGAAAACAAACAAACAAAACCAGTCTTAAGAAAATAATAATTTAGGCACTATAGTTACTGAAAGAGCGGGTATCAGCTTTTCATAGTTTTAACCCTCAAAAGTTAAATTAGAATTCAATTAAAGATGGATTTTAGCCTTAAAACATCTTAGATCAATGAATAATTTGTTTATTGTGAAATCGGATAAGGGAACTCGTATTGTAGCTTTTAATATGAAAAAAGGATTAGATTGAAAGAGTTTTCGCCATTTTAAACGATAACACTGAGTTCAGGAAATACGACCCTACAGTTTTAAGAGAAAGGCGTTAAAAGATTATCTTTTAGAAGTTAAAAAGAGGGTTTAATATATGAAACAGTTTATAATGAGAACAGACATGTGGGTTCGAACTATGGACTCTTTTATGCATTATTTAAAACACATAACATAGCTTGTCCCATAAGACCGTGTCGCATATTAGTACTTTTGTTCATAAATTAGCAGCGTTTGTTATGGAATTTTTTTCAGCATTTTTAAAAAATGATTTAATGTTTGAAAGTTTTAAGTTTTCTAAAGATATTTAAAAATTTAGTTTTTGTATGAACCAGTATATATATATATATAGCTAGTTTCTATATTGAATCATTACACATTTTGTACCTTTGGAAGAAGTCATAGAGTTAAGTAGTAATCTTATTTTTCCAAATTCGCATGCTATTAAAGACTTAACGAAATCAATATTTATCAAATTGTTGAAATTTGCTTCCAACGAGCATAATGTATTTTTTTAATTGCTGTCATTATGAACCAATAGATGGCATCATAAGTGGTCAAGGTTTGCATTATTTTTGCGATTATTTATTGTTTGATATTAACCACAAAGCTACAAGACAGACTATCTGTGCTGCGCCTACCACGGATATCGAAACCTGGTTTTTTAGCGTTATAAGCCTTCAGACTTACCATTGAGCCACTGAAAGGCGCCATTATGTTTAAATATCTTTTAAAGTTATTGTGAAAGTTTTATTTCCCCTAAACAATTTTAGCCACAATATAAAAAAAAATATTTTTGATGTTATCTTGGTGGTTTTCTGGATAAATCTCACGTTTATGATTTTCAAAATTACTTAAATATTCAACATCCGAATATTAAAATTGCAAATGATTAACTAAAAAAATTAATTTAGGTAAGAATTTCGTAAAAAATATTATGATAAATCAATTTTTACTGATTTACATTTTCGTTTTGAGAGTTGCAATATAAATATAAAATATGTTAAGTATAAAACAAATATAACAAATACTTTAATTTATCGAGCTTTTAAAACATCCATTTCTTTTATTGCCTTTCATCAAAAAGTTGTTAATATAAAGAAGGTTTTACAAAAAAAAGTTTTCCATTCCATTTACTTGATAACATTACCAAGAAATAATTACTGGCTTTGTATAATCCTAAGACAGTGAACTATTCTACATCGAAACCATTAATATACAGGCACAATTGGATGTGAATTGAAGGAAAAAACTGAAAACAACTCTATGTCTTGTTTGAGTTATTGGTTTAAATTTATAGATATTGTTCTGTTTGTTTGTAATTAAGCACAAAGCTACACAATGGGCTATCTGTGCTCTGCCCAACATTGGTATCGAAACCCGGTTTCTAGCAGACATACCGCTGTGCAACTGGGGGGCATATTGGTATGAAAACGCAGCGCTTTTACGCCATCTGATAACGGGTAGGCCTTGTGGTCGAACTCTGGATTTCAGAGAAGCGTTTAAATCAATGTGGATGATTTATAAGAATAACAGTCAATTCCTTACCGTGAATCGTGGACGAAACAGTGCTGATTGACTGCCTTCCCACTAGTAATTAGTTTAAAGTTAGGGATGTCGGCAGATAGCCTTAGTAACTTTTGCCATAAATACAAATTACAAATAATTTAGTCATCTACAAGTTATCCAAAGTGTAGCCGTGGTTATGTGGATTCAACCATTTGTTGTTTGGGCTTAAGAATTAAAGAACATTCTTTGAATACCTCATATAATCAGTCAGCTATCGTTCAAGACGCTTTACAAGATTGTGTTACTTCACTGACTGTTCAAGTTTGTCACATTCTAGGAAGTACATCAAATAATAGAGTGCTGAGAAAATTAGATCCGGGGTTTGATTTTCCGCGGTGGACAGAGTAAATAACCCATAGTGCCTTTGTTCTAAAACAAACAAGTATACACCAACAATGATAAAAATAAACATATTCGAAAAAAAAAATCCATGAATTTATATGATTGAAATGGTAAAAAAAACAAAAAACCGCAGTGTTTTGAACGTAAATGTTGTGTTTTTTAAAGTGGCAAAAGTAGTGTTTTGTACGTAATTGTATTTTTTTTTCCAATGTGGCAGCGGTAGTTTTTGAACGTAACTGTAGAGCTTACAAATAGTAGAGATAGTATTTCGAATCTATTACACCTGATAGAATACTAGGTTGAGAACGTCATGTTAAACCGATTTTGAACATGCCAATCAACAAGTCATATGACAACTACAGCTAATATAAAGTCGCGGTGGAACTGCTTGTGTTACGGCTACATTTTGACGTTCTTTGACGTTTCGTAGGTAGTGTGATGCGACTGAAAAGTTATCGTTTTGGGAAATGGTATATATCAACCCTTTCCGACGCAAAATATTCATACACGGGGATTTATAGTTTTCAAGACGGGGATATCCTTTGTACATAATGGCATTGTAAAACAAAGGAATATGGATAAATTTGGAGAATCGATGAAGAGATCCATAACAAGTCATACCTCGGTTGTGGTTAAAAAAAAGTGCAGTGTGTTGTAACAGTTGAGAATCCACAAATACAAATATCAAGGTCAGTGTAAAAATGAGTAAGTTTGTGCCAAACAATAGTACCCGACATAACCAAGAAGAACTTCTGTATGGAAAAACGACACAAGTCATAGGTACATAAGTTATTTCATGACACATCTCTTTAACTGTCACATACCTCAAGCAGCTATAGAATTAAGTGGGTATTCATGCTAGTCCATATGAGGACATATCAATCAAGTCATCCTCATATACGAGAAGGAGAATGAATAGCATGCAGGAGGGTATGGTGTGCTTTTGACATGACAATCTTACACAGGAGCCTTATGCAATGTAAAGTACGTTGCAGTACTTTTGTTCATATAGACTGTCACGGCATGCAATGGTGAAGCTCTAAAATCGTTTTAATATAACGTACACAACCTTTTTTAGTTTAAACTTGCGTAATTTTAGTATTATATCCTGCATTATTTTGCAGTGGAGTGATAGTAAAAATACTAGTTGATCGTAGGATAATGTGATAATAAAGCCTTTTCAAACCATAATATTGTGCAAGAACATTTGAAAAAATGTTCTGATTAGCAAATAAAAAGAAAGTGATTGCAATTCTAATATAGTTTGTTTGTTACTTTTCGTAAAAACACACGGTGATGTAGAAAGTCTGTAATTTTATCTTATGCACCATGCTTCCAATAGTATATTGATATACAGAATATATAAATAGAACAACACTGTTATTATCTAAACTTCGAAATATATCTCAAGGAAAAAGAGAAAAAACAACACTCAAAATAATGCATAAGTTAAACTAACTTCAGTATGCTTTCAAAGGAAAATCGGCAATATAAGTCAAAATCAAAAGTTAATATTCAAGTAGCATCTTAAAAGATAGATACATTTGTTGACATTAGATTTCAGATTAATGGGATCAACAGAAACATGATGGGGAAATTAAATTTTGTTTGGAAAAGTATTTTTGTGTACAAAAGAGATTTTTCCATTTACAAATTAGATTTTTATAAAAAGTAATTTTTGCATGTTTACCATTCGACCTTCAGAATATTTTCATATAAAATATATTCTATTTGAATATTTTGACTTTTTTTACAGTGTTATTTCTCAAACGAAGTGTTATCTACTAGTGAAAAATAATTTTAAGAATCTGGAATTTCTTTATCATTTACCATGATGCTAAACAGTTTTGAGTATTCGAATTAGTTTTAAGAGAAAAAAATCTTCACACACTATTTCATGATATATCAGTATATCTAAGACAAGTTAAGGAGGGGATAAAATACACAGGTCAAAGATAAAGAGAAACCTATGTGAGCATAATGAGACCAAACCATTTTTTTTTCAGAGGTCATAGTCTAGGAATATTTTCCGCACAGAAAGCTCTCTTTAGTAGAGGATTAAATACCCTTATAAAGACGGATAATCAGAGTAGACTGTATGTTCCAGCTGCTTAGTGAAGTATCAATCGATGGATCAAGAGAGAAGTTTACGTTTCAAGGGAAAATGACAACAATTTGTAATATGTTACATATGGCAAGTACATTTGTGGTGTAAAATCATAAGCAAAAGTTTCTAGATTTTCAATAAAGTTGATTCGTTGGTAAAAGAGTAGCCCAAGAGTTGGCGGTAGGTGGTGATGACTAGCTGCCTTCCCTCTAGTCTTACACTGCTAAATTAGGGACGGCTAGCGCAGATAGCCCTCATGTAGCTTTGTGCGAAATTCAAAACAAAGAATAAAGTTGCCAAAGAATATACAGGTGTACCTTCATTCTCGTTTCTGTTTTCATTATTTGTTTGCTTGTCCCCCAGAGGAATATCATCTGAGGAAAATGTGGTTCGTAAACAATGACCTTAATCCTTTTTTACTTTGTTTGCTGTCTGTGTCTTGTCTTTCTCATACAATTGTTTAAGATTCCAAGAATCGACAAGAAAGAATAGGTTCTAGCAAGAATAATCTTGATCATATAATTTTGGTATGTTACGTTTTTACCTCAAGACATTGTCATGACGCCAAGAAATTTAGAAATAATTAATTGTAGCTTCTAAAGGAATCGCCTTAATCATGTTCTCTTCGTGTGTGATCTGTTTCTCTCTCAAGTCTTTGTCGTGGCGACAAGTTTCTCAAAAATAAAAAGAGAGAGAAATAGTATGTAAACAATGATCTTTATCATGTTTCATCTTATTTATTAAGTACTACATTGTTTTTGTACTTAGTTGTCATGGCAAAGCTACTAAGAATACCTACCGTCGTCCCCAATTTTGACTGCTGACCAGAAGGAAGTCAGACACACAGAAGCACCTACCAATCACCATTCATGGTAAAGGATTCACTGTCACTCTTATAACTCATTCACAGTTTAAAGCGCGGGGAATATTTTGTGCTATCGCAAGGATGTGAACACACCTCGATTGCTCCGAAATCCAGAGCTCTACTACAGGGCGATCCATGCCCTATTAACTACATACAAATATTATTTGACGAAGAGAGGATGGATAAACACAATGGTCACTAATGATATTAGCAACAAGGATGGATAAACACAAGTTAATCTAGATACCAATTAAATAAAGCCAGTTACTTCGAGTCATTTGTTTCATATGTTGTTGCAATGTGCTATTTGTGTAAGACGTATACTATTTTAAATTGCAATATTTTGATTTCGAACATCTGCAAAAAATATGTTAGATGTTAAGAGAAAATATAAAACAAACCTTTCTAATTAACCAACAGAAAAGGTTTCATTAAATTATAAGTATTTCGTTTTACAGTTAAATTCCAAAACAGGATAAGAGAATTAACCAAATTTTTTGTTGTTAAGCACAGAGCTACACAAAGGGCTATCTATGCTGTAATCCACCATAGGTATCAAAACCCGGTTTTAGCGTTCTAAATTTACAGACTTACAGCTGAGTCACTAAGGGGATTTACTCCACATACATTTCCCCTAACATCTATAGGTACATATTTTGTGGTCATAAGTCAGCAAGTCAAACCTTCTGATTGATATTCTCATGAATTATTGCTTAACTGAAATGAAGCTTCGCTTAATTATATTAGGTCGTCAAGAAATTAATGTCGCGTTTTGAAACACTTTCATTAACCATCCCCCAAAAAACGTACATCACGTATAATAGTTAGACGAACCACCTAAACGTCACGTTAATGTAGCCTATATAATCTATAAAGTTTAGTGTACTCTAATTCCTTATAGTGATGGCACACGACAAGACACACATTCGGCATGTAATGCTGTTTGAATATAAGAAGGGAAACAACGCCTCTGTAGCCACAAGGAATATCAAAGAAATTTATGCAAATGTTTTGATCGTTCGTAAGTTTTAACGATGGTTCAGCAAATTTCGTTCAGGTGACTTTAGCCTTAAAAACTGTTATGGCAGT
>NW_013667486.1:147603-174078 GCF_000517525.1 Limulus polyphemus
TCCACATGTAGCACGTTTGACGCAGCACAAGATTATGGAGTTGGGTTGAGAAGTTCTCCCCCCACCCACTATATTCTCCAGATATGGCACTATCAGATTACCATCTTTTTCGTTCGCTGAAACACCATCTTAATGGGAAAACGTATGCAAAAAAGGACATCGACATGTTTTTTGCTTCAAAGCCAAGTGATTTATTCAATCAGGGCATTAACAACCTGACTGACAAAGATGGAAAAGCATCATCGATAAGAATGGAGACTATTTCATTCAATAAATGATTTGTTTTGATATGTATACGTTTCTGGGATTTTCATCTAAAAAGACATTAATTTCTTGACGACCTAATATGATTAGTATAATGAAATGCAAATGTTTCCTATATCAGATAATTATTCAAGAAAACCCGAATAGCCAATTCTCAGAGTTATTATAAAAATTAAACAAGTGATAAGTATGTATTAAAACATATTGACAAAAATAGAATCAAGAGTATAGAAAGAGATTGTGTTAGCTTTAGCATGGAACATTGGACTCTCTGTATAAAAAAAAGCATGAAAACAACGTTAAAATCACAAGATTTGAAAAGGTAAATAAAAAGAGATGTGTATGTATATTTTTAATCATTAAAAGAAAGACTTTATGCCTGACACACCCTTGACTGGGTTTTCTAGTTCTATTAGTTTCTTATTAATTAGGTTTAAAATGCTTACAAGATAAATCAGCATAAATATATTTTGTCTTTTGTTATAGTATATTGACAAGATAACATTATTTAGATATAAAATTACATTAATATGACGAAACTGTTGAAAGTCTAAATGTTAAGCTATACTGATTTCATAGCACTGTTGAATATTAAGCTATATTGGTATAATAATACTGTTGAAGGCCAAATTGTCAACCTATACTGAAATGATAACATAATGCTTAGGAACAACAAGGGACCCATTGGGCCATCTAGGCTATCCCATCCTCTAAACTAAACTTAAACTATTAAATAATAAAAAACACACTCAAAGTCAGCCCTTATCATTTATATAGTTATCAAACTTTATGTTAAACTCACATAAATTTACTATCTCCACAACATTTAAAGGCAACCCGTTCCAAAGGCCAACCATCCTTTTAGAAAAATAAAACCATTTTAGTTGAAGATGACCCCTACCCCGCCAAAAGTTATATTTGTGTTATTTAGTCTTACCATTCTCACCATCGAGTATGTAAAAAGATGATGCACCAACACTATCAATTTCCTTCACAATCTTAAACACTTCAACCAGATCCTCTCTAACTCTTCTTTTTTTCAAGAGAAAACAATTTGCAAGATGTTAACCTCTCCGCGTATGACAACTCCTCACCAATGTATTATTTGAAGTATGAAAAATTAAATTATTTGTATTTCTCACATATATAAACTGTAACTGTATATTCCTTATGTATACTATATTCAAGTAATCGTTTTATCTTCTATATTCATCATAATTTCTATATAGTTAATAACTTTAATACCAGATGTCAGATATTGTTACCTAGATATCTATTTTTAGAGCATTGTTCCACAAATAAACGAATTTGTATTGCTCAGTACATTGTTGCTCGATGAAGGTTTCGGTACGAGGGCTGAAAGCCCGCAAAAAGTATTTTAACGTAGAAATATGTCCGTGTATACTGCTACATATATTTTACCTACGTTATGATTCTACGTCACATTCATAATAATAATAATGAATACTTTTATTTGTAAAAATAATTAAATAAAAAGATTAGAAAGTAGGAATGGGAGCACCAAAAAGTAAGGAAATAAGGTAGGAATGGGTGGGATAACATTACAACAATTGGTGGTTTTTTGACACAGTGCAACCTCAAAGTGGGTGTGGCCATCGTTCCGGCAATTCCTTCTTCGTGTTTTACTTTTATCATTGATCCAATGATAGACTTGAATTGAATTTTATCAGTAGCTAATCCTTTCTACGTACTCAATAAATTTATAAATTTCCAAAATCAGCGGTTTTGATACTATTCTTTGGCTCATTCCTTATCAGTCATATAGCCATAATGTTTCCCATAAGTAAAGCATTAGAGCTTCATGCCTCACTTCCGACATCAAACATCACCATTATGATGTCATGTATTTCGTTAAGGTCACATGATTGGTTGCTGAAGTAAAGTTTACAGCATAGAAATTTAGCTACATGCACCTTTCAATTAGTTTGCACAGTCACCAATTTACAAAACGTATATGGCCCGACATGGCCAGGTGGGTAGGGCACTTGGCTCGCAATCTGAGAGTCGCAGGTTCGAATCCCTGTCCCACCAAAGATGTCACCCTTTCAGCCGTGGGGGCGTTATAATTTCACGACCAATCACACTATTCGTTTGTAAAAGAGTTGACAAAGGGTTGGTGGTGATGACTAGCTGCCTTCCCTCTAGTCTTACAATGATAAATTATGGATATCTAGCGCGGATAGTACTCGTGTAGTCTTTTGCGTGAAGTTTCAAACAAACCTAACCAAAATCTACATGAAGTAGGAATGGGTGGAATGATGACCACACCCACTTTGATGTTGCACTGTGTCAAAAACCAAGTGTTGTAATGTTATTCCGCCCATTCCTACTTCCTAATTTTTTAAGTTCCTAAGTTGTTTTAGTAGTTTTTACTTTAATTTTAAGATTTAATCTCTTCTAACTTACTGTTCTTCTTGTAGCTAAAAGACATATACATAAACTAAATATTCTCACAGTTTGACATGCAAAACGTCCCTATCTTAATTGGCAGAGTGTTATGGTGATGAATGTAATGTGCAAGCTTATTCTAAAAATGCTAATAAGATTGTGTAACAGTAGTAGCCAAGGAAGATAACGGAAGCATTGTGGGGTTCTTCAAATCTACTTCAGATAGTTTAAACTTTTAAAAACATTCTTCGCACTATTTAATACTTCTGTAGGAGGTGGTTTAATAACAAGAGATTTAGAAGAGCGAATAACATCCTGAGTGTATTTTGTTGGTGACCATGTAAAGGACAAGGATACTTCCGTGGTAAAGGATGTGTCATATTCATCCTGCCATTTCTCTCTCTTTATATCTTTACTTTACCTTTAATACAGTAAAAGGTGAAACACGACTATTTAGGCGATATCAAACGCCTCCATTCATTATTGACAATGTTTTGTATTCTATTACTGGAGTCACGTTTTCCTTTTTGCATCTTGTCAATTGTCAATTAAAGGCTTTTACTTATACTTCTTAACAGTATAAATATATACTGTGTTGTGTGTATTTAGTAAATAGGTTGAATAATATGGGTGTTGCTGTTGTTGGGCTTAGGATTCTTCTACAGTAGGTGTCTGTGACTTGTTGGTATGAATTCAACGATAAATGAAGAGCACACACTCCACTTGTTTCCAAAATAATATATCTATTTGGAACAAGTTAAACGTTTGTACAACAGATTTTTTACACTATAGATATTATAGGCATATCATAAACACTATATGTATAGTTCTCTTCTTCTTGTCATAAGCCCACTAAGGCCTATTCAATTGCTTTAGAATGTCAGTTGATAAGCCGAACTACCTTTCTCTATTTCTATCGCACTAGTACTCCGTGTATAATTCACTTACTCTGCTTTATTGAGTTATTGCAGTTGTATACTGAACTTTCGATACTCGTCTGCTTTTTCGCATTTAAGCCTACTTCTAATAATCGTCTGCTTTTTTTGTCAAAGTTCACACAGACAGGTTCAATTGCTTTAGAACACCCTTTGACGAAACAAATTATTCTTCTAAAGTGTCAGAAACTGTTAATCTCACTTTAACATGTCAACCGTTAGAATATTCACTCCTACGAAGGTTAACTTTCGTTTTCTAACCTTTTCTTTGGCTGCACTTCTACTTTCCGTTCTCTGGTAACTCGTTTGCTCTTTCTGTCTGCTGTTTCCGCTCGTCTCATGATGTAAAATACTATTCAATGTAAGTAGTAGTAACAAATTCAGTTTGTGAGTTAATACTTTATAATTGTTGAGTGTGTTTTTTATAATAAGAGAGTTAAAAGCAAACGACTGTTGGAAATTGTGTTTATAATTGATGTTGAGACTATCGAATGTCGCGTGCAATACATTGACGTCGAGAATACAGAGATTTCTAGAAGGCGGGCAGACAATTAAGTGATAAACATATAAATAGTGTGAGACGAGCGGGAACAGCAGACAGAAAGAGCAAACGAGTTACCAGAGAACGGGAAGTAGAAGTGCAGCCAAAAAAAAAAGTTGAAAACGAAAGTTATGATATAAGCCCCTCTTCAAGAGAAATATTTACAATGTTTTTCACTATATACAAAGACTGTTCTTAGATTTACAATTCCTTTGTCTGTTTCTTCTAAGGTAGGGTCTCCAATAGGGCTTCTTCTTAACAGAACAGAATTCCTTGTCTTCATCTTGACCTTGTGTAGCCTGAGGTTCGTATTTCTTAATCTATCTGTATACTGACGCAGTAGATTTTGTTCCTCTTCCTTCTTATCAGTTAGCTTGATACCTATGTTGACGTCTTTGTATGCCTCATCTACATTCAGGTTTTAATTCTGCTACCTACAGACAACAACAAACTTATCAGGCAGTGGAAAGGACCTTTCGCAGTACAGGAAGAGGTAAGCAGAATGCACTATAAAGTGAAAGTCTACCATACCAATCTGTTGAAGAGGTACTTCGAGAGGGAAGAAGACCTAACAGATGCAGCTATTGAGGTATAGATGGACATGGGAGGTGTGGCTGTCATAGAAGCAGAATCTGAAGACATTGACTTCGTTATGCAGGATAATGAACTATTAAGCCTAAGAGCACTTTGTCTGACCTTGAAATGTCGACCCTTGTTTTTGTAGAAGTTTTTTGACTGTTTTTGAGTTTGGCTTCCCTAGTAAAACTGTTTTGATAGGTCCAATTCAATACTCCTTTCCCGTCCCCAATTATATAAGTCTATTCTCTCTTTGTCTTGTGCTTGATTTCCTCACTGGTACTGTCCCAAAGTTTCTGCAGTGAAGTGTTTTTCTTCTGCCCTTCCTGCATTCGAGTTGTCACTTTTTGAGACTTAAAGAGGTTTGATATCTTGCTTGCTCATTTTTCTTTGAGCTCTTCTGATGACTACAGTTGCTTCAATAGTCTTCCTTCTGTCTAGTTCCTCCAAATTTCTACTATCTGGTGTGTTTTCAATCACCAAGTCGTATGATGGTTCCTTCATACACATGGCTTCAATGTCTCAATACATAATATAGAGTATCCACCTTTATTTTTGCCATGGGAAACTTTCTCACTGTCTCATAAATTAGCACACAAAGGGATACCCTACCTGTCATCTGATCATCAGATACTAGACCGGTTCTCACTGCTGCACTACTGCACCCAGTGTCTCGTAGAACCTTCACTTTCATGTCCCCAACATAGCCTTTACATATTGGCAAATTATCATTTGTTGGCACTTCTTGATATTTGTTACATGCTCCCATCACTATTGGCACTGTTGATCCGTTTTCTAACTTGAGCAGACCATTAGTCGTGCACTGATCAATTATTCTTTCTTGTATTGAATCTGACGAGTAGTCTTGATTCTCTTTCTTCTGGCAGCAGCATCCATAGTGCCAGTTACTCATTTCTTGTTTCTCTCCAGCACTGTCTTTGTAAATAGCTCCAGCTGCTTTATGCTGATATTTCTGCTGTTGTTTTCTGGCAATGGACTTGCACTCCTTTACAGCGTGTTCCATTTTATAACAAACATAGTATATATTCTCCCTTCTGTCTATTACCCCCTGTCACCTTAGGTAAACTCCTGCTTCTGGTCAGCCATTACTGGTTGCAAATTTAACTGAATATTCCTGGATTTGCCAGTTATACTACTTGCATGGGCTTCCATATACTGTTCTGCCAGCTTGATCATCTCCTCCACATCTTTAGGTGCTCTCTCCTTTAGCTCTCTCAATACGACCTCGGTCAATTTGACCGACCACGTGACCTTTTTGTACTCGTTTTAAAGTCTTTACAGATTTAATACTTATAAGTCTCAATATAGTATGTATATCTTCACTAAATTTGGCACTCTTTCAGTCAACATTATAAGTCTTTCATATAAAAAAATCATATTTTTAGGGAAGTATTTTTAATAAAATAAAACAAAGATTTGTCCATGGATATATTGAATATTTGTTTTGAATAGTCCGTGTGCAAAGCAATTTTCGTGCACGCGACATTCGACAGTATCAACATCAATGAATTATAAACACAACTTCCAACAATCGTCTGCTTTTAACTCTCTTATTATAAAAAACACACTAAACATTATAAAATATTAACTCACAAATACATTAATTAATACTACCTTCACTAAACAGTCTTTTATATCATGACACATCTGATATAACCGACTGTTTTATAACATAATAATGTTATATGAGTACTGTTTATTGCCTATCATATGTTTTTGTAATGTGTTTTGGGCGACATTGTTGTCAACTCCAAACCTGTTGAACTAAATGGTCACCTAGAATTCAATCTGACATATGTTTCACTTTATGTTGTTGTTTAGTCGTTTCTTCACTATTTTTTTTTCTCGTGATATATTTATACTATTTCGACTGGCACTGGTGATAAACAAGTTTAAACAGTCGGAGCAAGAAACGATATTTGATAATTATGCTTCTACTTGACGTGGAGTCCTTACTGTTCTCTTTGAAGATAGTAAAGATCCTAGCTTTTTACCATTCTTTTTTGTAGACTAACAATAATATGATTACATATCCACGTTTTGAATTCAATCTAATCCATGAAACATAAACTTATCAGTCTATTTTCATAAGGAAATGGATCGAGTGTTCTGTAAGTGTGTGTGTGGGGGAGGGGGGGGGGAGGTATAACAAGGTGTTCCAGAATAATGAAGATTATATGTACTGGCAAACAAATATTAACTTAATACATTTTAAAATAAAGGCTGGTTTAATTCTTAATACGTTTTGAGTCCCATAGACCTTCATTTGTCAGCCACAAATGATGGTCTATGGGACTCAAAGTCAGTCTTGCCAAGAAAAGAGAAAGCACTATGTTTTTTTTTTATGAAACTAGTGTCATCATACTTAGACTCGGATGCTTTTATCAGATGCATGCTATTCTTTAAAGCTTTCTATTAATAAACTAAAAATTAAAAATGAATATGATGGTCGAAATGGTCCTCAAAACAGAGAAAAATGTCAGTAAGCGAATCCTGAGAACTGTTCTGTATATGCATGTATTCATATCTCCTCTGGGACGAATGTCATGTACATTTAAGTTAATTCCATCGTGCTTGCAACAACATTGTTCGAGATGTTGAGGAACCTAGCATGGCCTACTGGTCTCTTTTTAGCCGTGGGGCGTTATAATGTGATGGTCAATCCAACTATTTGTTGGTAAAAGAGTAGTCTAAGAGTTGGTGGTGGGTAGTGTTGACTAGCTATTTTTCCTGTAGTCTATCACTGCTAAATTAGGGACGGGTAGCTTTGAGCGAAATTCAAAACAAATCGAACCAAACCAGATGTTGATGTTTTACGAATAGCTTGACAGCTTCGCAAATAGAATTAAAAGTTACTTACTAACGATCTCAGTCATGATTCATACTTCGGCACTCAGAAGATATATTTATGGATTGTTCCACTACGTGTTCAGTCAAACGTTTCTGGTTCATTTAAGAATCGTTAAAAATATAGAACTATCACCAAAAAAACTGAATGAACTGAATATTAAGTATAATGAAATTGGTTAACAGCGTGTTGATTTACAACAAATGACCTCAGATATTCCCTTAAGAAAATGTTGTAGTAAATCGAAACGACCGAAAACAAAATGTCAGTTAATAAAGTTCAAGCTTGTAAAGTTTAAACAAAAATACTTAAATACACTCGAGTATGAGGTAAGGTGAATATTGCATAATGCAAGGTAAATATACAATTAATGACACCAGAAAAATTACTATAAAGATTGTTTCATAGTTCAGAACTTCATATCTCACAAACGCTATGAGTGTCGTTGTAGCCTAATGGCTGATAACTTACAAAAACTGTTTAAAATGTGCTCCTAAGGCGTCCATAATTCATTAAATCCATATGGCAAAGGACGTTTCAGCAGCAGTTCCAATTTGATTTAGTATGTTGGCCACTTTCAGGAATTGTACAAGACTTTCCACTGTACCTGCGTGACTTCAGGTACTCCCACATTCAAAAATCAGTTTCACCTGGTTACCAGTATATGGATGAACACATTCTCTATCGCATTTCTTTGCTGAATCACATTGCATGGTACCGTGTAGGATTGATGGTGCAGGTTAGCAGTCCATGTACTGATGATTCTTCAAAAAAGTACAGTCCGTCTGTGAAAACACACCACACTGTCTCCTTAGCATCATGGAGATGTGTAGGAAATTTTACATATGGATTAGCTTCGGACGAAATAATTCATTTGTGTATGTTGATACTTCCAGAAAGGTGAAGTGTGCTTCAACAGTCTATAAAATATTAATAAGTTATTTGGTCTTGCCAAGAACTCCAACACAAAATCACCACATTGGGTTAAACTCAACTCTTTCAGTAGTTGAACATGAAGCAGCTTGTAAGGAAATATTTATAAAGTTGATCAAAAAAACCTTACAAATAGTTGAAATTGGCAAAACTAAACACGGAGCAACATAATATGTACTGCTGTACCCATGCATTTATACTGGCTTGTTCTTCTAGCCTCAGCAATAGTTTCAATAGTTATCGTGGTCTGCCTGCACCTGGCTTATCACAAGTTTCATTAAAAAAATGTTTAACGAACTTGCGCACAGCATCACTGGAACAAGGATCTCTTTGGCTGTTATGCACTCTAAGGTATTTGCTGAGAGGTGCCTTGGCATTACATCCTTTGACGTAATACTATTTTAATATTACGCCTCTCTGCACATTTATCTGTTTTTTTATTGGTTGAATGAACTAAACTGCGATCAACAGACCCATCTATGCTCAAATAAATGTGAGATAGAATTCATAGTGGCGCTTTTAGTGACAACCATGTAATTTGGATCCATATGATACACTTACCACACATGTGCAATTTCAACTTCCTGTGACGTATCGTTTATGAAACATGACGCGCTTAAGTGCGAAACTTTCTTTATAAACACTGTCCTGTAATATAGGATAAAATTGTCATTTTTACCAAAATGAAATTAATTTGACTTCATGATCTTATATATTATTTGCGTATACCTCAAAACCTTCTGTAAAAGTTGTATTACTTAGGCTAATACTCTTATTATAATCGTACATTTAATCAATTACATACAATTATATTTTTGTCTCAAAGGGAATTTTGATAGTTTCAATAGATCCTATATTAAAATCCTGTTCACCGATACAGATATGTTTACAGAACTAATACAGGTTTGTTTGTCTGTTTGTTGTTAAACATAAAGCCACACAATAGGCTATTTGTAATCTGCCAACTGCGGGTATCGAAACCTAATTTCTTACGTAATAAACCCCCAGACTTACCGTTGATCGGCCGCGGGTTCATATTTGAAGTAAAATTCTAAATAGGAATTATAACTATTAGATAACTGATTTCATTATTCTCTCTATAGACGCCATCTAGTAACTACTTAAGAAATATTTTGAACATACATGTTGCTTAAATTTTCTATCAGACTTTAGTAGTTAGCATGCTGGGCTGCGTATCGTAAGGTCCAAGACTTGTTACACGATACGCTGCTAAACTCACTCTGTACTTTCAGCTTTGTGGGAATAATAGCCATAACAGTCATTTCCGCTAGCTGGTTAAGAATAGCCGTGTAGGTGGCGTGTGATGCTAACAGGCTACTCTCTTTCTGGTCAACAGTTCTAATATTACGAATGATTATGGCTGAATCTTGAGTCTTTGGTTTAGCCTATTTAGCCTATGTGTTACATGGGGAGCCGTTTAGTTTGAAAATACTAAGTATCTAAAAGATGATCTAATATATATATATATACACACACACATATATATGTATATATATCATGTCTATTTGAAGAGTAACTAAGCTTGGTAGTAGGGAGCTGTAAAACAATTTCAAAATATTTGGATTGTGTAGGTATTCGTGTGCGAAAACATTGAGTTGTGTGTGAATAGTAAGTGCATGCAAGTCTTTGTGATTATAACATACTATATATCATTGACGTAATGACTTACGGCAAAACTATGCTTTACCTATGACGTTTCTTGCCTTAGATTTTCAGTTATGAAGTAGTGCAGAAGTGTGGTCATTGAAAAACTTACTATTTGCCTTTTAAGTGAACTTAATCTTAAGATTGTCTAATAAACCGCACTTGTAAGTAGGTGGAGAAAAAATGCTTCTTCGATATATTTATTTATAGATTATAAAATTATACAGATTGTTTCTAAGCTTGCTGTTGTTTTGGGTATTCTTATGTACTCTGATTAATCATACAGGCAAAAAATTGTAACTGTAGATAACAAGCGAAACGGCAGAAAATGTTATGCAGAAACAAATCGTAATTTCTGACTCTGAATTTTAAGAAAGAAATCAAACACAGTTTAAAACCAAGTTAAAATTTCAGAAAACCAAAATAAGATTGAGAGAATAAAAAAGACTGTATACAGAAAACATTAGATCCATTCCCCCTAACGTTACAAATGTCATTAGCTAGTTCACCAGCAATAATAGGAAGGAAATCTTCACAAACACTACATCTAAATCGTTATAGCTCTACTGCGATTTGCTTTCCATAGGAAAGTTTTTGGTTGTAACAAAAAGAACGATCAATAACAAAGACAATCACATGGTATCTGCATTCCAGGACCAGGTTTAGTTGACAAATCTGTATGTGCGCCAGTGTGTTTATATGTGTGGAAAATTTTGAACATTTTAAGTAAGCATAAAAGGTTCCCCTGTCTAAGTTAAAAAGCAAAGAAATACACACTATATTTTCTCTGTAAAAGAATTTATCTTCATACTTTTAATAACATTATATCCATGTTATAATTGAAAAAAAAAGGTGTGTCTCAGCCATTCGAAAATTTCTCAGCACATTTTTTTGCTAAACGAGGTTACATGAATATAGTTCATTGGTTTATTAGTTTTTTTATAAGAAGAAAAACTATATAATGGGCTATCAGCGCTCTGCCCACAGTGGGTATCGTTATAAGCCCTCAAATTTGGTGCTGAGCGACGGTGACCTTTAGAATGACAAAATAAATGTAAACCTCTAATACTTTCCATTTATGTATATATGTATATGTACGTTTTCTTCAAAACCAGAAATTTTGGACTCATATAGCTAAGGTTCGAAGCTTTCCCATTTAAAACTGACACTAATTTTCGCTACTGTTTGCCTGACTAATTTGGCTTCGTAAAAGTTGAACAATGCATAATGGTTTGATCTGAAAAGAGATTAAATGAGTTATATTTGAAATCTAAAAGTAGTATATAATTGAGGTTAAATGTTAAAAGTTAAATGCCTTATTTTTGGGCGGAAAAATCAGAACTTTTATACCTGAGGACAAATTTGTTTAGAATATATATTTTTTAAAGATTTAAATTCATTAGTTTGGGCGACGCTGCTTCATAAAATACAGAGAAACGATTTTGAGAGAATTCGAATCTCATACTGAAAAAATAAAAGTCACTAACACGAGCGCTCCTTCTATTTTTCTTGACAAATTGCACAGCTTGAAATAATCTTTCAGGAAATGTAACTTTCCAAACTTCCGCTGCTTTTCTCTGGCATCATCCAAAACGGAAGTGAATATCCACCCAAGAAAAACAGATAACGCTGGGTTTATAAGTTTGCTGAACTGGAAATCAGTTAATAAACGACAACTATAACAAACCAGTTTTTTTGTTTTGCACTGGCTTTTCAAACTCGTGAAAAAGGATTTCAAAATACGTTAATGGCGAGAAATGACAGTCAAGATTTCGAAACCGGAAATATAAATGGAGAAAACTCAACGTTTTCTTGGAATAACCAGTACAACACTAATACATTGGATGACTTCACTTTTTCTTCAGTTAATACAACTAGTACAGCTGTATTTCAGGATTACCCAACTGGTTTACTAAACTTCGGTGCGACCTGCTGTATCATATTTGCAATTATAGGGGTCCCGGGAAACATCATTTCTGTAATAGCATTAGTTCGTTGTCCCCGTCTGAAAAATAATGCAACAACGTGGTTTATTGTCAATCTTTGTATTGCTGATGCCTTAATATGCGCTTTTTCTAACCCTCTTTCTGTCTCGACTTTAATTCAACGAACATGGGCACATGGTGATAAACTATGTGAGGTGTTTCCTATAATAAGATTCACCAATGTAGGAGTGTCTTTGCTGAGTGTCGTGGCAATAACAGTGAACCGATATATTCTCATGGTTCATCCTTCACATTATAAAATCATATACAGAAAACGCACCATCGCTGTAATGATGTTTCTCATTTGGATTATTTCTTTCCTCTTCGTCCTTCCTCCTCTTCTGAAAGTTTGGGGGAAATTTGGATTTGATCCTTCTGCCGGATCCTGCACAATTTTAAAACTCAATAACCGTTCACCAAAGGTTTTTATATATGTATTTGCTTTTGTCTTGCCATCTTTTGCGTTTATCATCTGCTATTCCCGGATATATTGGGTCGTCAGAAAAGCGCATAAAAACGTCCAAGAACAACTAAAAGTTTCTTCGGAAAGACAATATGAATTTAACGGAAAAGAACCCCCAAAGTCCCCAAGGTTAACAACTCTTAATAATCTTCGTGGGAAACTTCATTTGACATCAGCCTCCAATAACAGAAAACGGAAACAACTTTCTAGAGATATCAAACTTCTTCGGATGATTCTGGTCCTCTTCTGCACCTTCATTGTCTGCTACTTACCAATGACCATCGTTAAAGTATCCAGAAAAGAAAGCGATTTTCCAGTGACAAACATTTTAGGTTATGTGTCATTTTATTTTAGTTCTTGTGTGAACCCAATTATTTACGTTATAATGAGTCAGGAGTACAGAAAAGCCTACAAGAACCTTTTTACTTGTTCTAAAGATGCCACCACTTCTTCTACTTCATAAGATTTATTTAGAAAATATATATTTTTAATAGTGATACTGTGTTCGTGTGTGTGAGCTTAGTTTCATTTATTTTCGCAATCACATTTTTTTATAGGTTGAACAAATTTAAGATATTATTTGAGATATGCTTACTCTCTCCAAAGCGAGTGTTAATTTCCTGATTTCTATACAGTTACAATTATTTTCTCGTTTACGTTGACTTGACAACTTCTTTTAAACAGTCATTTATTGTTTATCGGAATAAATCATACTTTAATCAGTCATCTTGAGCAACTTGCTCTGAAACGTTAAGATGCTTCGATTTCATCAACATACCCAAAAAATACTGGAATCATCTACCCGGCAAAAATACTTTCAACAAGACAAACTCTGAATTATTGCAAGAATGATAAGAAAAGTTCTTACCCTCTATGGACGTCTACAATATCATTAAACATGGAATATCTGGATTATACACTCGAGTGCCGAAAAACGACAAAGAGTTGTTCTACCAGCTCTCGGTTTTTCATTATTACACTCTTAATTACTTGTTACCATTTTATAATGTATTGAACCAAATACATTTTTAAATGGTCAAGCACTCTGTGCAATGATATTAAATGGCAGCGTTATTGGAGCTCAGGTTTGTAATATGAGGGTTTGTGTGTAGTTAATATTATGAAGTTTTGTTATTACTATCAGAAAGGCTTAAAAATTTGCTAAAATCGTCATTTTTCCATTATATTTTAGATTAGTTATGTATGAAAGGGCAATATAGTGATGCCTAATTGATAAATATTACGAATTATTTTTGCTCCGAAACATTTTTTCAGCTCGTTATCTAATTTCATCCTTATTTAATTCCTATACGATTAAGTTAGAACTATATAACAAAACAAAAGTATTCCAAAACTTAGAGAATCAAATCAGTTATAAGAAAATATAATTTATTAAAATTAGAACGATTGGTTGGTTGTTTGTTTTAGAGCAAAGTCACATCTATCTGTTGTGTTCACTGAAGGAAATCGAACACTGGTTTGTGGTGTTGTAAGTTCGTAAAACTATCTTTGATTAAGAACGAAGTCTAACCTCTTTACTGTTGAATGTTTCGAATATTGTATGAATTTAAGTGTTTTTTTTTATAAATCTTAATATATGAATGGATTTAATTATATGCCAGATTGAATAAGAGTTTTCCCAAGAAGTATTATTCCTGACCAACATTATATTTTCTAGTTATATGAATTATATATATATATTTATAATAATTATAGATATATATAAAATATTAAGTTATATGAATCACGATTTCCATCGTTATTGCTGTTATTTCGGAATTAAGTAATACCTATCGAACTGTTTAATTCCATATAGATTAAAGAGTATAGAAAACGATAAAAATTAACATATGAACGGCATGTGTTTAGCTGTTTTATTGTAGAATGTTTTCTCTTTGATTCGTTAGCTCGTTTCTTTCTACTAAATAAAAGTAAAAGGGATTAAAATGTCAGATTTTAAAGAAAAACCTGTACTCCTGTATTAAAAACCATTAAATTGATAAATACGCTTTTAAAAATATTGTCTTAAATGTCAGATTTTAAAGAAAAAACCTGTACTCCTATATTAAAACCATTAAATTAATAAATACGATTTTAAAAATATTGTCTTAAATGTCAGATTTTAAAGAAAAAACCTGTATTCCTGTATTACAAACCATTAAATTGATAAATACGCTTTTAAGAATCTTGTCTTATATGTCAGATTTTCCTTACAATGTCTGTTTATGTTTTTTTTTATTTTTCACCATCGGCCGCCATGTTTATAGAATGCAGTTTAAAGAACCTAAAGTTGAGTTGAGTCACATTATGATGAGCCTTAAAGTAACAGGATTTCTCGACCCGTAATTATCAAGTTAGGCCCTTCGCAAAACAAGAAAACTTGGCTATAGGTTTGGGACTACACAATCTTCATTAAAATATAAACCAAAACATTTTTATCTAAAAGAGTTATCAGTTTTTATCTTTAAATTTACAATTTAATTTCCGTTAAAGAGAGAGAAATTAACTTAGTATTGGTACAAAATATGAAACATATTTATCTAAGAGAAAGAAACCAAACAGGTAAAAAAAAAGAGAAAACAAAACATTGTTGCATAGATAATATCATTTTTTGTACTAGTTGTATTAATAAAAAGTTCACATTTGTTTAAAGCCAATAAACATAGAACAAGTTAACAAGTTAGCCTAGTTTTGCTTGCTTAGGACCAGAGTTTGGTTTGTTTTGGATGTCGGCAAAGCTACACCAATGCTATCTGTTCTAGCCGTTTCAATTTAGCAGTGATAGACTAGAGAGAAGACAGCTAGTCAACACCACCAATCACCATCTCTTGAGTACTATTTTACCAAAGAATAGTGGGATTGCTTCTTCATACCCATGACCTCACCCAACAATTATCAAAAACTAATTTTCACAAGAACTGTAGGAATGTGAGTCACATAGTATTAAAGTTTAGCATCTCTCATTCATGACAATCGGTGGTTTTAGGGCTTGCAAAGCTAAAAAACACAGGTTCTCAAGATCATTTTGGGCAGTGCAAAAATTGTGAGTTGAAGCAATAAATTCCCTATTGGACAAAAAATCATAAAATTATTTTTCAAGCTCATTGAAAATATTGAAATCCCTTAGGAGGAAATAGATATAAGCAAAGAAACGTCCAAGAAACCTAGTTTACATTATAACGTCCCCACGGTTGGAAGGACGAGCATGTTTGGTGACGAGGATTCGAATCCGCGACCCTCAGATTGAGAGTCGAGCGTCCTAACAACCAGGCCGAGGACAGGAGAAATCGTAAAGTTCAACTCGTTCAATTTCCTTCTATAGAGGCAAAGTATATACAAAAAAAGGTATTTGGCCTGTCTGAGTTTAGGGTCATATGAGTTAGATAGAAGATAGCTTTGGATGATTAGTTTATAAAGAGCTCAACTTAATCAGGATATATAAAACCATACTAGTAATAATGAACCCCTCTTACAGTATAATATTTCTTCAGACGTATAACATCGTTGTCACTAGCCATAATGTTCCTTGTTTATAAGTCGTGATAGAAGAATAATGGTAATCCATAGATGATAATCTTGGAGATGAGACTGATACAGAAAGTAGTCCCTGTAACATGTTGTGTACCTAATAAGGTTATAATGTTATAATTTTAATGAAAATATTACAAAAACATAGCTCAAATGTTGATAGATAAATGCCACTTCAAAGTAAACGACGGTAAAGTTTGAATTACTTTTTCAAACCGATATAAACAGTAATTATTACATATATTGTGAGGTTGGTTAATAACTTACAAATAGTATCGTGATATTTCTCTAATACGTTGTTGTTTTCTTAGTATAAAGCTACACAATAAGATATATCTACTCTGTCCACCGCAGGAAATCGAACCCCGGATCTTAGCATTGTAAGTATGTAAACGTACCGCTGATCTACAGGAGAGACTTCTTTAATATATTCAAGTTCATTTCTTATTAATGAAATGATACTTTGGAATATTTTCAGAACGTAGAACGCATAATGGTAATCCAAAAACTTGCAACTGTAGTGAAATACTGTCTCTCGTAAGTGCAGAACACTTGGACCAAACATAATGTAAGTTTTTAGTATGTAATAACTGGTGTTTCAGTTAGAAAAGTGTTCGTGTAGCAATATTAAAAACACAATATAAAGGATAATGGTAAGTCTTAAAGCACTAGATCTCAAACTCAGAGTTGATATCAATATTACTGAGGAATCATCTATGAACAAAACAAATAAGTTTGTTAATTTGAGAACTATCTGTGCCAGCCGTCGCTAATTTTGAAGTGCCACTTAACAATAATTTTTATTAATACTTCCAATATGTTAAATTATTAACATATTTCTTTCCGCAGGAATGTTCTGATTAAGGCCAGTCAAAAGAATTCTCAGATCTGATTACGTTGTATATTTTAGTTTATATAGAGGCTGTGGTGAACGGACAAAACATTTATGCTCATTGTTTTTAATACCTTTGACCTACAAACAGTAAATCAAGAAGAAAGTAACTTTAATATACTAGCAATGATAGGGATACATTCTCCATGTACATATTTATTATTTAGAAATTTTGAAAGTTTTAAGTCTGCATGTACTATATCTATCTATCTATCTCATATATACGTTTTAGTTAATATAAGATGTTGTATTATGATTTGAAGTTCTTTCAATAAGATACACAAGGAAAATCTTCATATGTAGATTCATATAACTATTGTTTGTTCATGGAGTCTTGAAAAGAAATATATGCTTAGGTGCAGCAGAATTATTATTTTGACATTAAACTTAACATGAACACAAGAGATATTGAGTTACATGCACTAAATGACTGGCAAGCTTGTCAATTAGACCGGAAAAAACGACGTTGTGATGTCATATGAAGGAAATAAATAGATACTAAATAATATATGTATTTTAGTACAAATTTTTACATTGTCTACTACGCTGTTTAATTAAAAACAGCTTTAAATACAATGGGGGAGCATGTGTTTATTTACTTCTTTGTCTTGCAGGTATACTGACTACAATGAAAAACTTTTTCTGGAATTTACCCCTGGCTATTCAGACACACACATATATATATGTACAGTAGAATATCTAAAATTAAGGTTTATTTGCTGCAAGAAAACCAATATTCTAATTTGTTAATCAACATTTGAAAATTAGTCCATATATATATATATATATATATATGGTGTATAATTAAAACTGTTTTCATATTTGTCAAGAACTTTTATCAGAAATGAGTAGTATTCTCTTTGTGCAAAAAAGTGTCAAGCCAGTTTCCTTTATACATGTTTGAAAAACGATTAATATAAAATTACATTGAAATATTAAGAAAAATGAAGAAGTAATAACATAATTTGATGTATATGTCCTACATATTGGTAATTGCATTTGTTTACACTGGATAAGGTAAATGCTGTTTTTTTGTTTCACAAGTGATTTCTTTAGATCTATTAAAGTTTCTTCAAACATGTAGGACATACACAAACAACTCTTTGTGAACGTTTCAACAACTATAAATCGTCTATTAACACCGAAAAAGACCTCCCTATTGCTCAACACTTTAACAACTCGGTCATTCCATTAACGATGCTACTCTCATCGGCATTGAAACAGGATTCAACACTAATCTAAACACTGTTCAACCTTTCGGAATTAATTTAGATCCTGGAATCAGTGATCTCAGTTCATTGTTTTATTCTCTGTCAGAAAAATAATTTTTATTCTTTACTTATTTTTTTCATGTAATGTGAACGCTGACTTTCCTAAAAATTACTATTTATTTAACATAATTTTCCATACCTGTTTTTATAAATTGATTAGCATAACATATATTTTTTCAATCAGTCTCCAGATGTCACTTTTATTTTACTTAAACACTTAAGAATAGTTATATATATATATCCATTTCTAAAGTAAAATATCCCTAACACCTTTTCACATATACTCTCACCGTGGGTTACACTGTACCGGAATTGAGATGCTTACAACAGTACATAGAGTAATAGACTAAATATTTCCTGGAAAATCAGATGACCTTTATGACGTCACTAAACTCCCTGTATGTATATCACTCATTTTATTAAACCACCATTCCCAGTTTGCCCATGAAGAAAAAAATCCACCTTTCGAAAGCGCTCGAGTTATAGGGTTTTATTCATAATTTGATATATTTATGCTTGTTTTCAAGTATACTGCTTTAATGTAGACCAACATGCAATTACAATGGATTTAGATAACATGTCAGAAACTTGTACAATGAATATTATATGTGGGAAGTTTTGAGAGTTTAATAAGTCTACAAAACTTGATAATTAAAGCAAGTGCGTACGTCTCTGATATATCACCAGAGAAAGTTTAAATACAAAATTATATTTAAAACAAAAGCGTTGTTGTACTGGTTAAATGTAGGATTAAAAAGGGCTGGATTATGCATTTATCTCAGCTTATCTTTACAGATTAGTAACAAGAAGTTAATATCACTAATCTCAGTAGCATGATTGCATCGTGGTAAATAAACTCTCCCAGTGGTGTTTAGTTAGGGTGAAAATCCACTTTGTGGTGTATATAGTTCATTAACTAATTATTGATATTATAAAGAATAACAAAAAATTGCTATGAAGACATTGTAAAATTTTGGAATAATCATTCAGTGATGTGACTTGGATTTATTGGTACTGCACAGAATGTACTATATAGTTACAGAGTAATATTAAATGGTTTTAGTAACTAAATATTTTTATACTTGTAGTTAATGCAGAAATATGAATAAAATTGTCTTTATTGTGTCCAGGAAACGTGAATTCGTTTTTATGTTTAAATTCTGACTTGATACTGATACAATAGATGTATTTTCAGATAAATGTTTTTTGTATGATTAATGTACGTTCTGAAAATATAGTTTTATGTTATTTTTTTACCTTGTAGTGGTTATCCTAAAGCAGATACAGTCATCTAGAACTTAATAATTAATATATTCCAGTACAACTCCTGTAATGAAAGAAGTTATCTGAACTGATATTTTTAATAAACGTAGTTTCCATTCGTTGAATAACAATTAAAATTCAAAATAATCACTCTGGAACTGTAAAGTTAAATTAGCAATTTTCTCTGTGTTTGTGCTTACAAACTTTTGTCAGTAGTAGTATATTTGATGGTTATATCCACTTTAAAATACTTGGGTGCAAGTAAAGCATGAACTGAAGAATTCTGCAGTGTTATTGGACCTGGTGGGTCTGAAACAGGATGGGGCAGTCTATATATGACTCCCAAACTTGCGGTAGCCAGTGTAACTTACCCCCCACATTGGTTGCAGCCACCTGGGGATGAAGTGAAATTGGGGTGCCATTGTTGAATGCTGTTCGCGAACCAGAAATGCCTCTCCACTGAGTGAGATAAAGTGAAAGGGTCATGGGTTAGTGGTAAGCTTCCTCAAATACAGAGGTATGCTGATAACATAGACATGGTCAACAAAAAGCTCTAGATTTAAGCAGAACCAATGGACAAAGACCCAATAGCACCTTTTTGCTCTACATCCCTGGTGCAGGAGTCTTCTGCTTACCAGAACACTAAGTGAATTACCTTTCCCTGTACAGGTGTTCAAAAATGGGTATTTAAAAACAAAAAAAAATTATTTTAAGAACATTTATTTAAAAAATTCAATTTTCATAACATTTTAGTTTTATCTAAACCTTTGATTTGGAAAACAGAAATTACACAATCTAAATTAAAGCTTCTTGATATACCACATAGAGAATCATAGTGAAGAGCTGCTAAATGTAATCCTTGCCTTCTTCTCTCTTTCCCCTTCAGTTTCCTCAAACGATTTCTTACAGCTGCCTCCTTCATTCTTTAATTTCTTAATTCATCATAATCTTGCGCACGTATTTTAGTTCTTCTAACTCTGTCAGCTTCAAGTCTTATATATATATACTTCTCTTTCCTCGTGTGACTTATTTCTCCTTCTATCTACTTTTCTTGCAGACTCTGAACTATTTTTTGAAAGAGATTTTGATGTGGCTTTTCTTGGCATTTTAAGGGTTAAGCATACACTTTTCCACTAAAGGGTTAATAATGGATTCAAAACTAAAAGTAATTTACATCGAAATATATATCAAGGAAAGTGACCAGTTCTTTATACCATCTCTCTGCACAGTTTCCTGCTAGAGAAGTGATCAGTATAATTAAGTATGAAGCATCAGTTCATCAGCCACCCTTGTTTTAAACAAATAATGAGTATTTATTTCATGTACTATGTTCATTACAGTTACAATTTTAAAAATAACACAACAGTAGTCCACTACATTTTATTTCGAATGAAGGTTTTAATAGCTAAAGACTCTTTGATGCCTAAAAGAAAATCATTTTCGACAATTCTATAATTTTAAACTTTGCGATTGTTAAAAGAATATCAATGAAATTTAAAACACGCTAAACACTTGCTGACACTTCCGCGCACTTTGCCAAATGCCAAACTGCTCCGATACTATGGTGAAATTCCATCTAACAGTATTCTTAAAACACAGAGCATTGATACATGTAGGTGGAGTTCGAATGGTTCGTCTTACCTATTCTGTTTAAACGCAAAACAGTTCTTTATTGTAATGATATATTTAACTTAAAATTTAAGCATCACTCGAGGTTTTACTTGCTGATAAACACTGCGCAATAAAGTATTAAGTAGCGAAAAACCACAGTAAACGGAACAAACTGTCAGAAGTCTGATATCAGAGAAACTAGTTTCGATACATTCGTGCGTTCACTTCAGTCTCACGTTGTCTTCTGGCAAGAAACAAAATGGTCAACAAACGTCTAAGTGACCCATGATCTTGGAATTCCCATAAGGACACAGGAGGTCAAGAAATTTTTAAGTTTAAAGTGACCTTAGGAAGTGTTGAACATAGACATTATTTTGATTAACTCTATGAATTAACGCAATCTGTGGTTTCGAATCCGGACACTGAACATGCTCTACATTTCAACCATGAGGGCGTTATAGTATGACTGTGAATTCTACTTTTCGTTTGTAAATGTGTTTGTTTTTTAGAGCAAAGCCATATTGTGCTATCTACTGTGAACACCGCAGAGGAATAGAATTTCGGATTTTAACGTTGTATGTCCGTAAACCTACCGTTGTCCCACCGAGGAAATCGCTGGTAAAAGAATAGTTCAAGAATTGGCTGCGGGTGGTATTAGCTGCCTTTCATCTTGTCTATCATTTCTGAATTAGTAACGGCTAGCTCAGATAACTCTTGAGTAAATTTGCGCAAAATACAACAAATAAACAAACTATAAATTCTTGCTCTTTTGAAGAGACCAGAAATAGTACAATAACAAGGTTATTCAATTCACTCTTCTGAAAGTAATATTATTAATTGATCTGATGAACTCTATAGTTATAGGTCGAGACCATATAAAACAGTGGAAATTGTTATCCCAATTTCTGTGATGTATTTTACAAGATTGAGGTCAGACGTTACTGATGGTTTGTTTAACTATCTCGTAAAGTTGATTCGTAGACATATTTATCGATTTGCTGTCAATATAAATGAGACTTAGGACGTTTTATTGCTGTAGCGAAATAATTCATAAACATTTATTAGGAACCTCTTTTTTTTTCACTTTTGCACAAGTAACGTCGTTATCTAATATGTATTGGGAATATATAAGCGTTTCGTTTAGTATAATGTCCATTTCAGGAGAATAAGGAGGGTCATTTTATTTCTTTGGTAGAAGCCTTGACATCTCACATTATCTGCTACTTGAAATGAAATGTATTGAGCATGCGTCAAAAGTTCCACCAAAAACAGAAAACAGCGACGACAACAAATCATTTTTGAAATTGTAAAGTTCACAAGGGACAAATAAACTAGCGGAATAGTGTTGTAATAAACATTTCTGTTTATTTTAATACTTTTAAGTCATCTTACACCACATGTTTAGTATTACTTCCGAATAAGCGATTTCTTTAATGGCGAGATTTTAGCTATCAATGATAATAGGAAGAACCCAAACCTATTAATGATTATTGTAACTAGAGAAGAATCGATTTACATGATGCTGGTGGAAGGGCCTCCTAGGTACAAGATATAGAATATACATTGTGGTTGATCTTTACTTTTACTCAGGAGTTATTATTAGTAAATTATAAAAGGTGGCCATTCGTCTAATGAGTGCTGAAAATGGTTAAAACTTTTAGTCTTCATATATGTGAATTTGCCAAATGAAAAACACTATCCGTAGTCTATATAGAGTAACCAAAATTTTGCAAAAAAAATTTAATAGATAGCGGCTCATAGAATGTTTTTTTTGTTTTTGTTTTTTAAGTACAAACTTTTAACTCATAGCGCCGCCATCTCTTCACCGATTTGAGATCCAATTATAGTTTTGGACTCAGAAGGTAAAATCCTTTCGATCGATGTATCTTAACATGCCCAAGGTCTCATAGATTAATTTACTCTAATCGTACTTAATTAAAATAATTTCAATTTGAGGGTGGGCTCGTAAGGATCCTGATGAGTAATAAAATGGAATTGAGTATACGCGCAGCCTACGTTTGGTATTGCTGGAGCACAAAAATACAACTAATGAAGAGGGAAACAAAGGTATCATAGATTAATTGACTCTAATCTTGCCTAAACGAATTTTAAGTACCGCGGCTAGTGAGGATTCCCTCTTGCTTATTACATACCGTTATTGCACATGCTCGCTAATTACTTTTACAATGGAAGCTTTAACACTTTGAAGCTAGAAACGTTATTTATGGACTAACAACAGCTAATGCATAATAAAGGACCTTTTGTTACTTCGGTAATGTAACGATTATTGGGTATTCGTAACAGAATGAAGTTATCAAATATTTAACGTAACAAATTATACAATTAAGGCTACGTATTACAAAATTCCTAGGTTATCCTCCCCTACTCCGTGAGTCAGTGATTAGCTTACGGACTTTAGGTAGTCCATTGTGGAGCTTTGAGTTAAAACGATTAAATAAGTAAATAATTAGGCTTTGTTACATTACAATTAATCAATAATAAAATGTAATAGTGAGTTTGTAATTGTAGGCTTTTCCCCGACAAACCAAAATGTAATTGATCAAAATGATGGAAATATGTGAAAAAAATATTGAAAATATAAAAATTATTTAACTTTATGTTAGAATTCCTTGAAGAATTAAATCAGGGTAATAATTATTATTTATGATGATAATTCTAATTATGAACCTAATTAATTTTCAAATGGATTTAAACACAAAATTAAATTAATTTTCCAATCTTCACTTCAGATCTTATATACACATATATGTTGTGTGCATAAGATGAAATAATTCGTCAAGATATTAGTTAGAAACTGTTAGAAGTCAAATTATTAACGAAAACAACCATATAATATTTACTTTTCAGGTTTATTATCAGACTAAGCCAAGCAGGTGAGAATGACTGAAAATGCTGTTATTGAAAACAGAAAACCTAGCCATTCGCAGGAGATCTCATCTCTTCTATGGGTAATCAGTAATACATGTATCACAAGTGGTGAAGATAACGCCTTCTGCGATCTACAAGAACCACCAGTTCTTCCAGAGATGGTAATACACAGAAGGTACGTATTTTGAAGTAAATCCTGACTCTTAGCTTTAGTGGTGGCTAGGGCGCTCGACTCACAGTCTGAGAGACGCAGATTTGAATTCCTGTCACAACAAACACGTTCGCCCTTTCAGCTGTGGAGGCGTTATAATACGACGGTCAATCCCACTATTCGTTGATAACAGAGTAGCCTAATAGTTAAGTTGGGTGGTGCTGACTAGGTGCCTTCCCTCTAGTCTTTAATTGCTAAATTAGGGACGGCTACCGCAGATAGCCCTTGTGTAGCTTTGCGCGAAAGTAAAAAAAAACAAAAAACAAACAAACAAACAAAACAAAACTTATCTTAAGACGTTACGAAAAGTGTCGAAGTATCGAATAAGCATTTTAAAAATATAAAGACGTTTTCATATATCTTCTAAATCAAAAAGAACAGAAAAAGTTTGAGAAAAATGTCTAATAGTTCATTTATATTATATATGGTTGTTTTTAATTATCTTTACTCACCATAATGAAACGATATCTTTATAGGTTTGAAGATTATGTGGCATTGATATTTATTATTTATTATCAAACAGACAAGCTGTTAACATATAACTCAAGCAGACAAGCTGATAACATATAACTCAAGCAGACAAGCTGTTAACGTATAACTCAAGCAGACAAGCTGTTAACATATAACTCAAGCATACAAGCTGTTAACATATAACTCAATGACAAGCTGTTAACATATAACTCAAGCAGACAAGCTGTTAACATATAACTCAAGCAGACAAGCTGTTAACATATAACTCAATGACAAGCTGTTAACATATAACTCAAGCAGACAAGCTGTTAACATATAACTCAAGCAGACAAGCTGTTAACATATAACTCAATGACAAGTATTTATTCCAATGATAGATCGGGCTTCATAATTACTTATATAATTTGTGTATTTCTTCAACTTCCTTGCACTCTTGTCGCCAGGTTAACACTAGCTAAACTACTACCTGCCATAGCAGTTTTGTCTTTAACACCTTGTACTGTCGATTTTCACTTATAATTTCATCTAAGACCTTAATTCTTATATTTGTAAACCATGGAGACAAATTTGGTGACATATACTTCTCGTGATCCTGAAAAAGAAGCAGAAAAGAAGAAAGAAAACTGTTAAATTGCAGTTTATCACCATGAGAATATGGTTTGATGATAATTCATGTCCTAAGGATTGATAACATTTATGCCGATGTACTTTTATGTAGTATGTAATTTTATGATCATAAGATTATTGGTATTAGTTGTGTTCTACATTCTAATTATTATTGAAGTTTTGTAATCGTTTGGATAATATATTATATTTAATGTATTGTTGCCAATGTATATACATATATATATATATAATGTCTTAGTTAAAAATTGTCGAAAGCCAGTTTTTAATTTTCTAATGAGGGAATTGTAACGAATTTGTTATTATATATTTATTTCAATATCAACGTTTGTTTGGATTAAATTTATATTTAGAAATATACATGGCTTATACTGTTAAATATGTATTGCGAAACTTCCGCCTGTTCTCCAAAGTTGTAGAAGATTCTCGAGAGTAAAAATCAACTATATGTATGTACGTAAACGCTTAAATGTAGCCAATAGTGTTAAGTAAAACTGAAATTTCTAGAAAGCCTCCACACGCCTATAAATATAACCAATGCGACGTCCCAAAAAAGAGTATGTATTATTAGTTTGCTATAGTCAGTGTGCTATAAACTTCGGAAGCTATAACTGTAATTGTTATAACGCTTATTAATCGGAAAACATCGGATATTTGACCAGGAGCATTTACAAAGTTCGAACATTACAAATCATTTACCTTCAGTGGATTCATATCGGACATTTGTATCTTTACAAAGATATTATATAACTTCAGGGATAAAAGAAACTCGACCTGTAATCGGCGTTCCTGTTAAGCGAATTGTACCTACGTCAACTCGTTATTAACTCGATCATCGTGAACCGTCGATAAGACATCAAGGAAGTTCCAGATTAGAAAAAAAAAGACTTTATATTTTTTGTAAGCTTGCAAACTTTATGTATATAAATCATTGTGTATAATAACTATTGATAATAATTGTTATTGTAAATCGTATTGTTGTTTGTATATTAAAACATATTTGTGTTAAAAAAGATAACGGTTTGTATCAATCTTGTTGGCAAATATCACAAATTTGAGATATATCGGCATTTAC
>NW_013667486.1:174099-177698 GCF_000517525.1 Limulus polyphemus
CGTAACAGTTTGGATTCATTATATGTGAGTAAACAATGTCTTGGAGATGTGGGAGAGTGTTTTTCTCGGTCATCATGAGAAAATCCTTACTAGGGAAGATATTAGTTTAGCCCTTATCCTTAGTGCTGAGGACCATATAGATAGAAAGTTAGTTAGCACTTGAGCACTAGTGTTTATAACATTATCACTTTTATAGATTTTACTGAAACCAGCTGTCGTATTAATAAGAGCTATGATCCTGATTTTAGAGAAACTGCCTTACAAAACTGCAAGACATTTTGATAAAGAAAGATTGGTTAACTAATTAGACTGAGAAGAATGTCAATGAAGTTTATATTATTTTGCTAGCTAACCAAACTTTTATAATCCTATCATTTTTTTTAATAAATGGAGGAAGTAAACTTATAACAAATGAAGAAAATTTCGAGTTTATATATATAAAAGCGAAATCTGTTGTATGTTTGTCCACTAACGCCTCGCACACTATTTGTTCAATCTCTACCAAACTTGGTGACTCCTACGGTCCCCAGAAATAACATGGAAGGATCATAATTCTATCAAAATAGTTAGATTAGATTTGAGTTTAGGTTGGTAAAGATAGTGATGAGTAAAAAATCGAATCGGGCATAAGCGCGCCCCACGTTTAGCATTGGTGGCGCATAAAAATCATAATCATTGATTGAAATTCCCTATTACGTTTGTATTAGTTGTCAAGGAAACACATTTATGCAACATCACCAAATTGTGTCCAATCGGAACCCTCTATAATAACCCGCATGGTTTAGTCGCAGCGTATTTCAATTTTGAAAATGTCCAAGTTAAAGCACACTTCTTCTCGCTTAGCATGCTAAAAAAGCTAAAAACAGAAAGATCAAGAAACAAAAGTCCATTGTAGCTTCATTTTGATTTGTCCAGTTTGTTTAGTAGCATATGAGGCGATTGCTCCTGATTGGCTTGAGTTGTGATTTCAGAGCCGGATATGTAAGACTTTGTGCTTCCATGGAGAACAGTGAAGACTATTGGAGTAACTTTCCTAATAAAGAACTCCAGTCATTAGTCTAACTATCGAATGGTTGTGAATTCACCGAGAAATAAATATATAGCTTCTAAACATGATGACCGTGACGCCACGAATCGTAACTGCTGTGGTAAACACACCATTGATTAGTTTGTGCAAAATGTTCGTATAAAATGTATTTAATCCTCTGTAAAGCTTAGTTTTAAATTCGAAAGAATAAAGTTTTTGTTTCGAAACATTATTGGGATTATTGTATTTTTCAATTGTTGTAAATAATATGGGTGTACTGACAATCTTAAGTGTTAGTATGCAAACAATAATAAGAGTAGAGTTGTGAGTAATTTTGAATTTAAGCACATTTTATTCAAATATTTGAAAAGATACTAAAACTTTTATATATTTATGAAATTACATTGTCGATTACGTTGCTCGATTTCAAACATAAGCTTGGAAATCAAAAATCAAAACATACATAAGTTCAAGCCTAGCTCATTGTCCTCCTATTCTAAGCGTAATGTAATGGTACTTGCCCCATTTATGCTTTTGTATTTGTAAAAGAGGATATCTTATATGTATTGAAAAACGTTTTGAGTTAATAAGATTGAAGTAGGTGAATGGCATCAAGAAACAACGTTAAATAATATTATTGTTCAAGACTTTCGACGAATTTTAATTTAGAAGCTCATAATAGATTCTCAGGTATCAGCATGTAGGCAATAAATATTTATAGTTTACTATCACTCTTTTATAGAAATTTAGTTAATTGTTTTTGTTAATTCTGTGCATATTAACTGAACTTTGAGTGGAAGAAACTCTGTTAAGTCGAAAAATACATCACATTTCGTTGAAAAACACGTGCAATCTTCATAAACTGACTGTCCACTTCAATGGGACACATCCACCCCTACACACACACACATAATTTCTGGTTGGACCACTATTCAACTACTAGCCTATTCCTTTAAGAATACGGTCAGCAACTGGTTTACAGATGTCGATAAAAGATAAGGATGACAAATGCACTGTTCAAATACTTCCTCCTAGAGATGTTCAATTAATTTAAAATTTAGTAATTTTTGCAGGCCAGGGACTAATACTGAAGTCGCTGCATACTTTTCAATCAAATTTCGTACAATACATGTGTGATTTTGGGGCCTCGTTTCTTCATATTTATATTTTAGAACCAGCATAGAACCGGATGAAATGCGACTCATGAGACCATATTAAAGGTTTTCAGTCATTCACTGTACTCATCTTCCACTCTGCGAGTTTGAGCTGGTTGCTGGTTGTAACATCACAGTGTTTGTGGTGCCATTCGTATGGTACGATTTGAAACTGGTGGGACCTAACCATACTTGAAGGAATTGATCGGTTTGGTTTTGGTTTGAATTTCGCGCAATGCTACACAAAAACTATCGATACTAGCTGTCCCTAATTTAGCAATGAAAGACTAGAGGGAAACAGCTAGTCATCACTACCCACCGGCAACTCTTGCAGATTGCGAGTCGAGCGCCCTAACCACCTGGCCATGTTAGGCCAGGAACTTTCGACTGGGACACAGTCCGACGTCTGGCACACCTTTAAAATATGTTCAGTTGTTTCTCTTGCTTTGTCATCAGTGGTTGACAGTCACAGTTTTTCTTAATAGCTGATGTAGTTTCCTTAAATTGCCAATGTTGACAGACACATGACTAATATATTTGAAAAGTTGTTCAAATAAATAGATAGGACCCTGCTAATAAGTCGTAAATATATTTGCTTTCACATGTTGTCTTGCACACTTACGATGAAAAAACTCCATATTTATAGGGCTTAAGCAATCACTTCACATATCACGTTGTTACATGTTTAGAAAGGTTTCAATACAGGGCTTAATCACTGTATTGTGAAGTAAGGGATCTATACTGACTTTTATTACAAAGTGAAGTTTATAGTGCAACATAACACAACCATAAACATATTTATTAGTTATACTAGATCACAATGATATTTTAAAGCACAAGTTCTTTACTGACCCAGAGTGAGCTCTCAGTGAAAACAGGATATAGCATTTCATCTATACCCCATATGTTCACGCTGACGAGGCCTTTCCGCCAATACCAGGGCTCACCAGACCAGCTGGTATACAACATAGAAAGTTATAGTTGAAACACTGTTTATATAATTCATATATGTTGCCTCATTTAAATATTATTTTTGGTTAGAGTTATGTTTTCATCCCTGTGTGGGGGTAGGAAGGGGTTGCAGCAAGTTTTCTCGTAAACGGCTAAATGGATTTGAACGAACGTTGGTATACATGTACATTTGGCCTATGACCCAGCTCATAAATGATTAGTTTATAGAGGATTGAGGTCAAAGGTCAAGGTCACGAAAACGCAAAATATCCCTATTTGAAAGATTTTTCACACTAATTTTGCTCTATAATCCAGTCAAATACTATCGAATTTTGATGAAATTTGGTAGACATATGTATAATATTATTCCTAATTCTTTTGCTATAAATGGTCTGTGTTCGTTGATAACAATTACATACAGACACATGTTCGACTTTTTTTTGAGAGCCGAATACGATCAACGTTGC
>NW_013667486.1:178632-183806 GCF_000517525.1 Limulus polyphemus
TTATAATTAAAATACTGATTATATCATTTATATATAGTATAACTTTTAGTTAAATTTGAAACGCTGTTTATTTCATTCACATGTTGTCTCATTTAAATAGCATTTTTTGGTTATAATTAAAATACTGATTATATCATTTATATATAGTATAACTTTTAGTTAAATTTGAAACGCTGTTTATTTCATTCACATGTTGTCTCATTTAAATAGCATTTTTTGGTTATAATTAAAATACTGATTATATCATTTATATATAGTATAACTTTTAGTTAAATTTGAAAAGCTGTTTATTTCAATCACATGTTGTCTCATTTAAATAGCATTTTTTGGTTTAATTTTTCAATTCTCCTGAGAAAATTTTCAACAAAGTCTTTCAGTTACAGTTCCTTTAAACTGTACCTATTAAACAGATATTAAATATACTTTTCCATTAAAATAGAATTTAATATTTATCTAAAAAGCATTTTAAATCTATTTCTCAAATATATCAATCTACATTGAGAAGACCATGTTTCTTTCAGTGCCTATGATATGTGGGATTTAATAATTATCAATTAAACAATTGATTTTGAAAAACAAACTGTCGAGAAAGCATAAGACACCACAAAGTTTATTCATGAAATCTGTTCTCCTAATTTGTACAGATATAAACTACTGTTATGGATATTAAATATCACTCTGTTCTTCCCTGGTCAATCGATTTAGGAAGTACAATTTATTTTGATCTCATTATAGAGTAATTTTTAATATTTTTAACTTGACTTTTTTTAAATTCTATATTTCTGAAGAAGGTTTTTGAATGAATAAAATGAATGGGGCGAGTGAGATCGCCAACCGTAAATAATCACATAAAAATACTTAATTTACTTATCAGAGTAGTAATTAACTGAAAAGGTATACAATGAGAAATACAAGGCTATAAAATTAAGCCAAATAATTACAAATTTCATTTCATAGGTAGAATTTACAAAAATCAAGACCTGTAATAAAGCCACTTTAGGTTTGAATCGAAGCTTTAAATACAGTTTTTTTTTACCCTTAAAGTAGTAGCACCTTGTGCCTAAATTTTTTTTTTCATGTTCGTGATTTCCATCAAAACAGTTTAATATGGTCACGTACATACTAAAATTTAACAATATGAACATGCCTAAGACGACGAAACGTAACAGTGTTACAGTGCTTAATGTGGTTATGTACACACTAAGATGTTTAGCAGGGCCTCTATTGGGGTATCTGGGGTATTGGGTATATTCTAAAAAAATTTTACGATTTTTGAAACGGAAAATGTTTAAAAATTGATATTTTCATCTGTACATAATTACACTTATAACATATTAATCTACCAAGAAATACTAGAATCTGAAAACACAACCCATAATTAAGTTAAACTTTCATCGAAAGTTTTAGTTAAAAGTAAAGTAACAACTTTGTTAAAAATTGCAGGTCTTCTTGAAAGTAAACTTACATGGTTAAACATGCCAACTTTTAATTACTTTATGTGAGCTTACATGTGGATATGTATACGCAGTGACTTAACCACAAAAAAAAAAGATCCCCGCAAAAAAAGTAATTGGGCCCCCCACATTTATTTCCATTGTCAGCAATTTTTAAGTTTGTCAAGCCCCATTCGGGCTCCATTTTGGCTCGGACTCTTCCCAAATTGCGGAGGCATGCTTACACTACTGAGTGTATGTATGTACGCAAGGTGGGATATATGGAGGCATAGTTACACTACTGTGTGTACGCAAGGTGGGATATATGGAGGCATAGTTACACTACTGTGTGTACGTAAGGTGGGATATATGGAGGCATAGTTACACTACTGTGTGTACGCAAGGTGGGATATATGGAGGCATAGTTACACTACTGTGTGTACGCAAGGTGGGATATATGGAGGCATAGTTACACTACTGTGCGTACGCAAGGTGGGATATATGGAGGCATAGTTACACTACTGTGTGTACGCAAGGTGGGATATATGGTAACTAGATATATATAGATTTATCAGTTTTAATATTTTATGTAACGAAGTTATTCTAATACAGTTTACTGGAAGAAATCTTGTACTGAGTGAGTTTCTGCTTACACAGCAACGGAAATTATTTTGTTTAACTTGAAGAATCATAGGTTTAAAAACAAACAGATACTTCTCAGACCAAAAATATCACTAAATGATTAAACAGTAAATATTTTAAAGTGGAAGATGTCTTCGCATATCAAAAAATATTTGTCGTATTTTTCAATTCTCTATGGATAAAAATGTAGGTTCACATCCACCGTCTTAGTTGGTTATAGGTCCAGAATGTCAGTTGCCACAGCATTGGTAATTTGCAAAGCACTGAAATCATTCCTCGTTGCTGGTTGGCTGTATAGCTATGACGTTGACTTCTCCAGATCCGTTTAACTCAGTAGTAGGCTAGAAGGTTAAGCAAATCACAATTATTTGGATAAATAACTACATAGAATTATCCACTATCCAGGAAATAAAACTGAAAAAACAACAACAACAAAACAAAAAAAACAACAGGTTTGTTGTGTTTAATCGTATTTGTAGTTAGCATTAAGAAAGCTTTTCTTTCAGCTTTACCTTAATCCACACTTAACACACTTCCAATGAAAAAACAATTGCTGTATTTTTATCTTTTATTCTAGTCTGTCCTTAAAACCAAAGATTTTTTGTTATGGTGTAAATCGCGCATGCTTGTTTTTATCACATTGCTTTTAATAAATCTTAAACCAAATATTTTAGTAAGGTCTTTAGTTTGCTATAAGCATTGCCTAAACGTCAATTTGTCCGAAACCAGAATTCATTATCTAGGTTTGTTTTATGATATTTAAACTCCATACACCATTAATATTGATCGTCGGAAATTTTAAGAATAATTAAAACGTTTTGTCCACAAGTTCAACTACAAATGATATTTAAATCACCTTTCAAAATACAAAATATATTCAGATCTAAAGCCCTATGCATTCCAAGATCGTATATAAATACGCCAATTACACCTGTGAGCCTGCGGACATATGGGATTATCAAACAGAACTGGTAAAAACTATCAAATCCACCAGACGAATTCGCAGACACAGTAAAAACAACAACCATACTATCTTGATTACAAATTTCAAAGTCATCTCATCTGAATCATCCTGTACTGAACTTTTAATTAAAGAAAGTTTATCTAGTATAAATGAACTTTAAATAATAACACAACTTCACTACAATTAAGTCCGTAATGGGTAGCCTCCTCACTTTTAATTAGGCTTGGCATGGTCAGGTGGTTAGGGCGCTCCACTCGTAATCTGAGGCTCGCAGGTTCGGATCTCCGTCCCACCAAATATGCTCGCCCTTTCAGCCGTGAGGGTGATATATTGACGGTCAATCCCACTACTCTTTGGCAAAAGAGTAGTCCAAGAGTTAGCGGTGGGTGGTGAAGACAACTGCCTTCCCTCTAGTCTTTCACTGCTAAATTAGGAACGGCTAGCGCAGATATCCCTCATGTAGCTTTGCGCAAAATTCAAACAAACAAATACTTTTAATTTGTCTCTTATACCTCTAGCTATTCTAATGTCAATTGGTTTAAAATGGATATTGGATCGGCTGAATACTCTAGTAATGAGTGATATTACAATAACATTGACAACAATTTCAGTTGCGTCATACTTTGCTGGTCCAATAGAAGTTAGAAAATTGTAGAACACTATTTCAAATATACTGTTTTATGTCTCTTTATACTTACTACGTGTCCTTCATCCTACTCACACACAGAGAGAAATGAAAAACAAATACTAAAATAAAGCAAACTGCTAGTTTACTGTTATAACTTAAGTCTACCAGCGTTTGTTCCCCTACTATAACCTGCTTGTTTGGCTCTGTATCAAGAATTTGCATCGATTTACAGATGAAAGGCTAAATATCTTTTAATTTGGAATCATAAAAGTTTATTGTTACGTCCAATTTTAAAGAATACCATTTTACTTGAAACGCTCGGGTGTACAATAACCATAAAATATATTTTTTTTTAGATGCATACATGATGTTCAGCTTTGTGAAAGCAGTACTCAAAGAATTTGTAACTGTAGATACCTTGTTTGTTCACAATTTCTTAAACATGAAACATGAAGTTGAGAACTCTTATTCAAACCTAAAATACGCATAAAACTAAATAACGCCCTATAACGCAGAAATGACCTTTAACGAATATTAATGGTTCTTAATCGTCAAGAGAGAATTATTTTTTAATAATATACATTAGTAGTGCTGTCACTGTGTTTACAGGAACGATGTCTATGACGTTATGAAGAAGTATATATTTGCGCCAACTTACCATAGATATATCCAACAACTGTCAGGAGGTTTGCTGTCTTGGAAGTCCTTCTTTCTAGGAAATTAATTGAGAATTGCCAATTTGTGCTAATTTAATGCCATATATTTTGTTTATACTTTCAAAGTGTTACGCCCCCCAGTGGCACAGTGATATGTCTGCGGAATTACAACGCTAGAAACCGGGTTTCGATACCCGTAGTGGGCATAGCACAGATAGCCCATTATGTAGATTTGTGCTTATTTACAAACAAACAAATCGAACAGTTACACATTTGAAGAAAATGCTAACATGTACACAACTTGGCATTTCCCTTACACACAAGGCCCGGCATGGCCAGGTGGTTAGGGCGCTTGACCCGCAATCTGAGGGTCGCGGTTTCAAATCCCCATCTCACCAATCATGCTCGCCCTTTCAGCTGTGGAGGCGTTATAACGTGACGGTTAATCCCACTATTCGTTGGTAAAAGAGTAGTCCAGGAGTTGGAGGTGGATGGTGATGATTAGCTGCCTTCCCTCTAGTCTTTCATTAGGGAAGGTTAGTGCTAATAGCCCTCGTGTTGCTTTGTGCGAAGTTCAAACCAAACCCCTTGCACACAAACTAGAACACCAGCTGTTACTAATAACGCATCGTTACGTGTAATATGTGAGATAGGCCAAATAACTGATGTACGTGCAACAGAATCGCTTTCAGGACATTTTGGGAAAGTTTGTTTGTTTGTTTTGAATTTCGCGCAAAGCTACACGAGGGCTATCTGCGCTAGCCGTCCCTAATTTAGCAGTGTAAGACTAGAGGGAAGGCAGCTAGTCATCGACCACCCACCGCCAACTCTTGGGCTACGTCTTTCTACCA
>NW_013667486.1:184119-194039 GCF_000517525.1 Limulus polyphemus
AGCACAGAAGTAAAGAAAGCGTGAAAAAAAGGTCGAAAAAGGCATAAAAATTAAAATATAAAAAACGCATTAAAATAACGGCTTTAGATATAAACAACTGTTCATTTACAGTAATTCTCAGTTACATATGATTATTTATTGACAAATACTGATCTGAACAAAATACATCAAATAAGTTTAGCAGATAACAAGTAATGAACTTCACAACAAGCTGTAATAAAGCTAAAGATGTTTTACGTTCTTGAAGTTTAGAACAAGCACGTTATTAGTAACTGTATTCATTCACCCCAAATAGCTTAGCGATAAGTTTGAGTACTTACAGTGCTAAAAAATAGATAACAAGTAATGAACTTCACAACAAGCTGTAATAAAGCTAAAGATGTTTTACGTTCTTGAAGTTTAGAACAAGCACGTTATTAGTAACTGTATTCATTCACCCCAAATAGCTTAGCGATAAGTTTGAGTACTTACAGTGCTAAAAATCGATTCCTTTCTGTGGAATTGCTCTCAGGAACAAAATAAAGTCTTCATTCAAATATAAAAAATAATTTATATATCTACTCGTAACTATCCCGGAATTATTGTAATTATCTCAATAATGCAATAATTTCACCTAACAATGTTCAGAAAAAGACGCTGGCAGATGCCTCTAGTTACAGATGTGTTACGTAATAAATATAAACCCGTGAATAAAACTTTTATGGCAGAATTACTTTGCTTTACTTGCTTATGTCTGCGTATAATACTGACAGTTTTAATTAAATATCGCAGCAGTTTAGCTGTAATGTAAACTAATTAGCACATAGTGCGCGTACAGGCAGTAATAAGTGATTCTGAGAGTGAAAGTAAAGAGACTATATAACAATTTGTCAAATACGCTACATCGAGGTTAACTGTAATCTTGATTGACATATTTTTTGTTTACATTCAATTGTATTTTTCATGTTATTAGGGACCCTAGAACCAATAAATTCACTGACCTACAAGAAATTTGGTGGGCATATAATTTAGAAAATTATGTTCATAAAGCTGAAGGTTGGATTCCATAAATATCTATCGTAAATCCACTGATCTCTGTAATATAGATAACGCACGCCACAATCAGCCTACGGCAGGTGGTGAAGTGACCGGAAGACTGACGACGGTCATTTCACTTCACCCATACATAGTCCACTCGGCTGTGTTAAACCATTATAATAATGTTGTTATTTGTAATCACTATGCCTTGCTGTCCGGCCTTTGGATGCAGCAATATATCGACTAAGGGATGTGGCAAGTAATAAGCATGATAACTTCTTATTTGATAAATGTAAATAATACAGTTTCGCTTGTATGGAATAGTAGGTCATAGGAGCTAACTGATAAGTACAAGTGTTTGATAAAATTATTTAAAGAGAAGGGCCATAATAACTTACTTAAAAATATGTCATTAGGAAAAATGCTAAGCTTAGGTCTATATGAAAAGACAACCAGGTTGGCTGTTCGGACTTGTGGGATGAGTTCAGTGGGGAAAGGGAACTCTTTAGAATGGATGGTTTACATTTAAGTAAGGTTGGGGATGGCTTGTTTGCAAGGTCTCATAATAAACTGGTAAGGGCAGCTTTAAACTAGGACTAAACAGTGGTGAGAGCCAGAATAAATTAACCGAAAAAGAAATATATACCCTGTTATATAATCTAAGGGGATATGTTTTGTTAAATTACAAAGTGTAACTACTTCCGGACTTTATAAAAGTAATTTTTTTCTTATTCTAGGATTTTTAATTTCAAAGAAATAAGCCTCCCCTCCAGTGGCACAGCGGTATGTCTGCTAGAATCCAGGTTTCTATACCCGTGGTGGGCAGAGCACAGATAGCCCATTGTGTAGCTTTGTGCTTAAATACAAACAAACAAAATCAAAGAAGTAAAGTCCATTACAAACACTATCTCAGTCTGTAGGATTGGGTGTAGCAAGATGGCGGACGCGTGGTAAAGCGCTATCCATGTAACATAGATCAGTGATTAAGCCTTTAAACAGTAAACAACTGGGATGAGCGAGTACAATGAAATCACTTGTTGCAATGTTATTTTTGTATCGTCATTGTGTTAGTCTGTGTGTTTTAGAAATGTTGCTCATCAATATATAAAATATCTTTGAGAAGAATCTAAAAACTCACAACGAAACTGCTAATTGATTGCCCATTGAAGCTAAATATGTTTATTATCAAATTTTGAGGAACAAACTTTATGTCGAATTCTGTGATTTAATGGTTATTTCTGGTTCTTAAAATACTGAGAAAACAGCATTTTTTTTATGAATCAAGTTAATCCAATAATGATAATTTTGACATTTTCATCTTCTTCGTTCTTGTAAAAAAAAATCGTATTTGCTCATTTTACTGAAGTCTTTTTTGCGTTATCTATTTACTTCCAACAAGTTTTTCATATTTACCGATGGTGGACAATGAGATTTACGTCACAGTTAAGTATAAGCAATAGCTGAAACAGTCAAATCATATTTACGATTTTTTTTATACTTACCTTATACTGTTTGCTTAATCGCTTCACTATCCTTAAAGTGAAAAAAAAATCACGATATTCAAAATGAATAAAAATAATTTGAAATAAAATTATAAAAGATATATTGTTTTTATCTCGCGATAACCCCCCCCCCCATACAAACATACAAACACAAAATCGATTACCATATGGTTCTTACCGGGTGTTCATTTAGTTTGTTATAGCTTTCTTCCGAACTGCTGATATTAGAAGTTTTCCCACAATTATTATGCTCTTGGGCATTGCTGTTGCCCTCACCATCGCCTCCTGTCGGTTTTATTGATTTTCCCGCACTATTCTCGGTCACCAAACTTTGTATTGTTTCTGATAGTTCATGTGCAAATTTTGTATCACCACCTACTTGCTCCTGTGCTTCTATTGTCTTCTGTGATTCTTCTGAAAGTTCCTTTCCTTCCTCTTTCTTGTCGTCACTTTTTTCCTCAGTAGTTGTTTCTTCTCTAGGCGTGTCATCAATCCATTTCTCTTGTCCATCTTTGTCGTCTTCGTTTTTCTTCGTTTCTTCCTCAGCGTCGCCTACCGGGTTTGTTTCTTCGGATTTAGTGTCAGTTTTTTTCCTAAATAAAGATAATCAGTGGATTATCAGTGCTAACGTTAAAGAATAAACAATAATATATGTGAGTTATAAATTATTAACACAATATTGTGTTAATAATAACAGAACATGACTTTGAAAGAAATACATTTTATTCGTGTTCATTTTGAAGGTCAGCATTTATATTTACAACACTAACCCGCCTCCCAGTGGCACCTCGATAAGTCTGAATTCGTACAACACTAGAAACCGAGTTTCAATACTCGTAGTGGACACAGCGCATACAGTTCATTGCATAGACAAACAAAACATTTACCTACCAAAAAACCGAATCTGCGTCACACCAAACATGCTAGCCCTTTCAGCCGTGGGGGAGGGGGGTGTTATAATGTGACCGTCAATCCCACTGTTCGTCGGTAAAAGAGTAACCCAAGAGTTGGCGGTGATGACTAGCTGCCTTCCCTCTAGTCTTACACTGCTAAATTAGGGACGGCTAGCGCAGATAGCCCTCGTGTAGCTTTGTACGAAATCCATAACAAACAAATCGAGTCTACGATTTGAATAACCCTCTAATCTAATGGTCGCAATACCGGCTCCAAGTAAAGTAGTCCAACCCATGGCATCGTGCTTTCTTAGTTATAGAAACTTGCTTTAGATTGGTATCAGCAAAGAATATCAGGGTAAATCATTATATTATCAACCAAATGTGATAGTTTTATGTCATTATGAAAGTAGTGAAAGAGGCATAGAATTACATTTCCCAAATTTCGCGTGACTTGACTTTCTCATAAAATGTTCCCTCTAAGATTTGACCGACCTTAAAACCACCATAAAAAATACGAAATATTTCTAAATAACCCTATTTTTTTCTAGAATGACTACAGATTGTAACTTAAAACTACATTTGTTTATCCTGAATAGTTTGCGGCTTGTAACATTTTATCTTTTTTCTACTTAATCTTACTGTTTTATTGCCTTTTTGAACCGCGTGTAACTCAAACCTCAACGAATCCTCAGCCCAATCTACCGTACTTAATTACACAAGTAGAGTAAATGTAGTGACGCTAATATCAATCTTTCAAAAAGAGCGCAAACAAGACAGTAGTGATGGCATATACATCATCCCTACATAATAGCACAGGCACACCATGTAGTAGAATGTTAACAGACAAAACTGGGACATATTAATTCTTGCCTGTGCTATTATCTAAGAATGATGCAAATGCCATCCCTACTATCTTGTTTTCATTGTTTTTGAAAGATTGATATTAGCCATTCCTGCATTTACTTCCTTCTTTGAAAAGTTTTCCTTTACTTGTTGGCATGTTGGTGTTTTTTAATGCAATGTTTCAATAGACATAGAAAGATTGTATTTATCACCAAGATCTAAATACAATTAGGTTCCAACTATAATATTTATTTTTTATCTGCTATTGACTAGTAATTTAAGCTTTTTAAATGAACACCAAATTTCTGTAAGAAAGCTAACTTTAAGGGGTAATGATAACATTGTTTACACAAGAATTATGTTTTTTAAATTACTATTACTAGTTATTAATAATACTTATACAAGCAGATCCTCCGTTTGAAACTATGTCACCTCAGCGAAATTGGTTGACACCATTGTTTTGGTTTTTGAGTTATCAAGTAATAAAAAAAAGAAGCAAAAGAAATAAGAACAAGAAATTCAAACTTTTTGCTATGATATTTACAGACATTCGCAAAGCTTGTAACTCAGTCATTATATAGATATTGTTATAAAAGGAAACACTGTATAGTACTGTAAAGTTCTGATGACCTAATGAGGAGATTATTAATATACCATTTCAATGAACAATCCGAGCCATCCCTACATAGACAATGTTACCGTCTGCCTGATGATTCGCGGGCTTGTACGCGTTCAGTATCAGTCCTCGGTGAAATTTAAGCCGTACACTTTTACAACCATACTTCCAGTACAATAAATATGTTGTTATTTAAAAATTCACCTAATAACACAGAATGAGCAACAAGCCAACAATATCTTATAACTATTATAATTTAACTGGCTTTCTAACTATTGCATAAGCGCCTTAAAACTCCATTAGATACTCTCCAATTTGAACAGCTCCACAGAAATTTTCAAACTAAATGAGCTATGTCTTAACAAATTAAGACATTTAACTCATACATAATTTGATTTATTGTCTACGTTTTGATACCAAGTTTATTTATACAAGTCAATAATAATAATAATAAAGAGGTTCATTTTAATTTTGAATGTAAATCTACAGACGCGAGATGGTTAAATAGTCAGGATAGTATGGTTTATTATATCATGTAAAAATGCACATAGTAAGAAAAATACACACACACACGCATATTCATACCTACAGTATATTCTATTTTTGACACACAAAGATTGTAAATGCTTGAATCTTAGATATATTTATTACTAACGTTCACTTGTTTCTAGATATATAAACCTAGAATTCAGTTTGCTGTTTGAATATATAGTGATGACCTAAAGATATCAAAGATTATTCAGCTGAAAGTCCCTTTCCAGTTGAGAAATGTCTCAACAATGTAAGTATAAAACTGGTGCACAAAAGAAGAAATTCAATCAGCAGAAAAAATATGTTGAAAATAGAGGAAAGCAAACTCTTTTTGTTGTTGATTTTGAAAAGATGAGCCCAAAGCTTTCCATTCATGGTTTGATGTCAGTAACTACCATGAAACAAGTGCTGTTACTTCGAATAAATCGACCAAGCATGATGAAATGTCAAATGATATTAATACGAATGACAATCTCATAACATATTCTGTTACAGAAAAGCAAAGTGACTACTACAGCCAAATGTAGTCACTACTGGAGGAACACTTTCAAAATAATGTTCCTGAAAAGCTACAACAACTCAGTGGCTTTGATGTTGGTACCTTAACTGATGAGAGTGTATCAGTTGAAAACCTTGAACTAACTGTTATTCCTGGGTCTCTACAACACCCTGAAGATTTTCCTTCTCCAAGTTCTCTTCTAAAGTCTTTACTGCAAAATGGTGAATACAGTAAACGTGATTGGCTAGTTTGGAGGAATATTAGGCCAGCTTTGTACTGTCTTTCATGTCGACTTCTCGTCAAGACTCCAGTTACATCACGCTTTACAGTACAACTGCAAAAGGCTGGCTGCTAACAACAGATTGTAAGAAACATTATGATAGGCTACCAGAGCATGAAAGAAGTGTCCATCGTATTAAATGCTTTACTGAATTGTGTGAGCTTGAGAGACGTTTTGAAGCAAACTCTTATGTTCATTTGCAGCTTTATAAGAATATTCTTTTAATAGTAGCCAAATGGAAGGATATCCTAAGAAAGACTATAGAAGCTGTCCTTTTCTTGGGGTAGAGAGATTTAGCTTTTCGTGGATCATCACAGAAGGTTAGTGCGCCTGATAATGGTAATTTTTTAGGAATAATTGAGCTGTTCGGTCATTACGATCTAGTTTTAAGAGAGCGTTAGAGAGAGTTACAGAATCTGAGCGAGCAGGTTACAATTTTCAAGCCAACTATTTATCAGGCGAGTTCCAGAACTAATTCATAGCCAGCTGTGTCCAACATGTATGTCACATTATGTTAGAAGAAAGACTTGCAGCAAGTACTTTGCTATCGCAGTAGACACAACACCTGATTCATCTTATCAGGAACAGGCAACTTTTATCTGAGGTATGCATCCATGCCATTATAATGTTCTTCATTTGTCATTCAAGAAAGATTTCTAAGGTTTATTGAGTGCAATAAAAAGACCGGGGCTGACATTTCTAATCTAACACTTGTGCTTAGCTGATCATGAAATATCAATAATAGATTGCAGAGACCAAGTATACGACAATGGGGCCAACATGTCTGGTGAATATAATGGTGCTCAAGTTCTATTACTAAAAGTTAATTCCCTGGCTAGATTCTCACTATGGGCTTGCCATAGTCTCAATCTTTGTAAAGCACAAGTAGCAGAAAGTAGGACAAAGGCTCAGACATTCTTTGGAATAGTTCAAAAGCTTTACAATATGTTAGTTCAAAAGCTTTACAATCTATTTGTTGTAGCCCACAGCGATGGAGCATTCCTTTCAATAATATAGGCTGTTCTCTTCATGTACTTTCTGAAATACAGACAGAGTGGATAGTATCAGGCCTTTTCCAGCTCAGCTTCTTTGGATTCTGGATTCACAATCAGATATTATTCAACTCAATCTTACATCTCAAACAAGAATTGAAGTAAAATATAACTGACTATATGCAATCATTTTCTTGCACCGTGATGGATGGAATCTGGTTAAAGGTACTTGTGGTCATCGACAAGTATTGCAGGCCCACAAGGCTACCATTGATATTGAAGTGAGAAACATTGAAAGTCTCTTGACGGATTTAAAAACACTGCGTAACATTGGAATTGAATTCTAAATGAAGCTAAATTGGTCGCAAATAATACGAATCTTCTGCCACAACTACCTGCAAAACGGAAAACAGTTCCCATGTATTTTAATGATGAATTATGACTAATTATGAAGAAAATAAACCTGTAGAGAGACAAAATTCAGACAAAACACATTCTATAAGATAATAGATTCTGTTATTGCTGGGCTCACTACAAAATACAGAGCAGCTATGGATTTTAATCAGATTCAAAAACTAGGGAGTTTGATGCCAAATATAGATATGATGTGTCAGAAGACTTAGTGGAAGAAGTGAAACGTCTAAAGGCCACCCACAAAGCTAACATATCTGATATTGCATTAAATCCTTTAGATCTTTTAACAAACTGCACATATTTCAAATTACACACACTTTTCCCAAATGTTTCTGTAGCCCTTTACATTTTCTGCACAATTCTAGTCACAATTGGAGAAGAAGAGAGATCTTTTAGCAAGCTGAAACTGATAAAAAATATCTGCACTCCACCATTGTCCAAAACAGACTGACAGATCTAGGAACCCTTGCAATTGAAACCAATTATCCCGTACTTTGGATTTCAGCAGAATCATTGATCACTTTGCCAGATAGAAGGCAAGAAGAGTACACTTCTAACAGTGAAAATCATACAGTACACAGTCGTCTGGCCTAATGATGATAAACCCACTTATGTATTAAAAGAGAAGAAAACTATAAACTTGATTTGTATTCAACCAGTTCTATGATATTTTGATATTAAATAACTGAAATGTTTTAGTGCAATTAAGTATTGCTTTCATATATTCACCATATTAAAAAACAAGAAATGTACTGTATGAGCATTTTTCTCTTTATTAATGTTATACATCTATAATAATAAAAATGACGTGTCTATGGGTCTGTGTGTGCATATGATCGCTATAACTCCAAGAGCAACAAACCAAGAAACCTGAAATGTTGCGCACATAGTAAGTTGACCCTGAGGGTGTGCATCTGGGTAATATTACTTATCTACAAGTGCATCTTTTTATGAGGCAAGCTAGCGACAACCAGATAGAAAAGAATATGTGACTGCCATAGCTCCAAGAGGAAAGAACCTAGAAACCTGAAATTTTGTAACCATACTAAGTGAACCTTAAGGATGTACACCTGGTTGTTATTATTTATCCACGTGCGTGCGCGTATGCACATCTTTTTATGAGGCAAGCGAGCGAAAAACCGCATAGAAAAGAAATGTGGCCACCATAGCTTCAAGAAGAAAGAACCTAGAAGCCTGAAATTTCGCACCCATACTAAGTGGACTTTGCAGATGTGCAACTTCGTTTAATTACTTATCAACATGCATACGCGCATGCCCATCTTTTTATGAGGCAAGCTAGCGAAAAACCGCATAGAAAAGAGTGTGACCACCATAGCTTCAAGAAGAAAGAACCTAGAGTTTTTTTATTATTATTAAAAACTTTGGTGATGTGACAGAAAATACCTTAATTCAAAAACGATTTAAATTTAAAATTGGATACAAGCTCTCGAGCTTACCGCTGAACTATATGAGGGCTGATAGAAATAAAGAAGACAATTTATTTCAAAATAAATAACTTAATCATCATTCGACGGATACTTTGGATAATATGAATGTGTTTAACTGTGTATGTTTCCAAATTTGGAAACAACCGAATAGAAAGTGTTTTTTTTTATTTTCTCTACTCCTTAAACGAGACAATGACTGTTATTATTTATATTATGTCTATGCAGGAGGTTATGAACCCAAACATTATGTGGGTGTATTGTCATATGGATTATTATTTTTCTAATATTAATAGTCGAAGGTCTTGCAAATTTACTTCAATCTCTACAGCGTTATTTTATTCATTTACTTTTAAACATTTAACTTTCATTCGCTGTTTGCGGGACTTATGTATTAAAGCTGTTTTTTTCCAACTTAAAATAATGAAAAAGCAAACAATATGAATGATATTAAGTTTCATAATACATTATGGAAAGTCATATTATCCAATTATACTATGTCGGCACGTTATTTATATTAACAACAGATGGCGACACAAATTCAGATTATTCAATTATGCAACACCTGCACCTTATTTATATTAACAATAATAGACAGTATTATTACTCAAGGCAAAAAAAAATAAGAAGAAGAAGAATTATGACACTTAAGGCTAGCTAAGTTAGATATAAAAAATCTTAAAAAACATGTAAATATTTTTTCTATTTAATATAGAAAAATAATGTCATTTTATATAAAAAAAATAGTATTTTTATTTATGCTCTATAACTTTTTAAGAAGATTTTTATTTAAGAACGAAGACATCCATGTTTTATTTTGTTTAATAAGAACCTACATACTAAAATATATTTGTTTCTTTGTGTTAGTGTAAAATTACCCAATAG
>NW_013667486.1:195039-200109 GCF_000517525.1 Limulus polyphemus
TTAGTGTAAAATTACCCAATAGGCTACTATGCTCTGTACACCACAGGGAAGTAAACTCATGATTTTTTTATTGGGGGATAAATATATATAAACAATTTACTAACTTTTTTGAGTCTTCCTTTTCACAAACTTTCTGCTTGCTCTTTCTTAGGCCCATGATGAACAAAATTATCGAAAGACTCTGAAAAACAAATAGTTTCTAGTTATTATATGTATATATATATACATATATATATAACCAATCACTGATAGAAAACATTTTTGAAAAAAAACATGTTTATGGTGTTTAATTTGTCCTTTACGTAGCACCACCATTTCGAAGGACCTAATGACATTTTTCGATTCACACTTGTCCAGGGCACCTAGAGGAGTGGAATTTTCCAGAGTGTAACCCAAGTGTGCATCTACTTTATATGAGTATTAATAATTCTGAGAAAATTAATTAATGAAACCTCAATGAACCACAATATATGAAAACGCTTTTACACTGCCCGACTTCCTTCAGTTTGTTGTATCGGTCATTCCTTCTCATTTTTACACTGCCCGACTTACTTCAGTTTGTTCTAACGGTCATTCCTTCTCATTTTTACACTGCCCGACTTCCTTCAGTTTGTTGTAACGGCCATTCCTTCTCATTTTTACACTGCCCGACTTCCTTCAGTTTGTTCTAACGGTCATTCCTTCTCATTTTTACACTGCCCGACTTACTTCAGTTTGTTGTAACGGCCATTCCTTCTCATTTTTACACTGCCCGACTTACTTCAGTTTGTTGTAACGGTCATTCCTTCTCATTTTTTACACCGCTCGACTTACTTCAGTTTGTTGTAACGGTCATTCCTTCTCATTTTTACACTGCCCGACTTCCTTCAGTTTGTTCTAACGGTCATTCCTTCTCAATTTGTTAGCATATTTCGAGCCATTAGATATCAGCTCAAATTTTAACGTCACATTTCTAGTGATCGCACAGACGAAAACGTGATAAACAAACTAAACTTTTTTCAGGACGATCAGTCGAACACATCTCAAATTCTTTCGATATTCTAAGCCCGGCATGGTCGGGGGTTCGAATCCCCGTCACACCAAACATGCTCGCCCTTTCAGCCGTGGGGGCGTTATAATGTGACGGTCAATCCCACTATTCGTTGGTAAAAGAGTAGCCCAAGAGTTGGCGGTGGGTGGTGATGACTAGCTGCCTTCCCTACAAACAAAAATACTTTTGTTGTTCTCTAGCAGATGGCATATACTTTCATATACAGCTTCAACTGTATGCATTGTATAGAATATATTAACGATAACAATGTCTTTCACTGGCCAAGTAGATGATATCTAAAGTCACGTGTTAACGCGAGTCAGAGTAAACCCGAAATTTCCTGTTAGTACTAGGAAATGACATCGGACTTACATCAGTTACATTTGGTCAACACAGTGAATAAATCAACGAAAGACTTCTTGAGAGACGGATATTATTGGCTGATGCGCTAATCCTGTACAAGGTGACTCTTCAGTGTCAATACAAGTAGTGAGTATTTTGTGCTTTGCATACAATAAAGATTGTGTTTGACTTACTATCGCGTGTACAGTCTATTTTCTTCCTTAGCTAGTCACTTAGTTTACTCAGATACGTCAATATTTCCCTGATCGATTCTCTGCGGACCAATCTAGAATTCATGCTGAAATCACTTGCACCTGAGAATATCACAGAGTTCCTTCCAAGACGATAATACAATATTCGTCCTCACTGCACATCGGCAAGTTTACATATATCCTTAAGACAGCACAGTCAGTGGATCTCAACCCGATCGAGCATCACTGGTAAGGAATGGAACACTAAATTCGTTACTGTAGCGTTTTGTGAGCCACCTGCATATCATATTCTTCTAGAATGGATTAGAATCAAACAAGACACTTCTCGGTATCTTGAAATGTTTATGCCACGCTAAGTCCATGAAAGATGGTTGAACAAAATATTGGTCGGAACCCTAATAAGGGTGCTACATATAGTGTATTATATCCATCTGTCGAGTGACATGAATAACTTGGTTACCATGTTTCCATAGACAATTTAATGAATTAGCATCATGCTGATGTGCCAATAAATACCAAGACAACTACGGATAGCATTGAAATATTTTGTTAATTGACTCATAGCTAAACTTAGATCAAAAGAAAGGACCACTTACAGAGTTCAGTTCCTGCAAAAATCTAGTTAAAAATAGAATAAAAGGAAAACAAACATAATTAAATATACACGTGCATTGCACGCAATGACTTTAATTTGAAGAGTCCTAGTATTGAGAGAAAGGCATCGTTGGCACTGTATATAGCAGATGTTGTTCGAGTGACATATTACACACTCTTTTTTACTTTCACTTAGAAGTTTTTATAATAATTGTTGTAGTGTTCTCTCGTTGCCAATTGGCCCGCTCTGGGATAAAGAAGGTTAGCATGCTAGTTTGACAATTCTTCTGAATAATGAAGTTAATTCAATAAAATAATAACTACGAACATATGGTGTTATAATAAATAGCACATTGTCAAAATCTTTACCCCAATTCTGTTATGTTGTGACATAAATAAAAGTTAATGAAAAATTTCATTTTACCAATTTTAATTCAGTGCACATCATAAAAGATGTTAATACAATGCTGTTTTAACCACTACTATATCTGTCGTACCTCATCCGACCTTAAAAGCCCTGGTATTGGTCGAAAGTCCTGGTTGGCACTGGATATGGTAGATATAGTGTGGTTGACACATTATTATTCATTCTTCACTGCTCTTTCTTACTCAAAAGTTCTTAGTAATTAACTTACAAGGCTAACGTATTCTTGTGACGCCACAACTCACATCTGCAGTGACACGTCGCTGAGCTAGCATATGGAAATTATTACAAAATGCGGTTAACCCTCCCTTATTGCTCGACGTCTCATGTATTGAGAGTTCTCACACATTATCATTCATTAGTTGGTATACTAATTAGTAAAAAAAAAATGTCCTTTTTTCAATTAGGTAATCTTAACCCATTTTCATCAACCACTTCTTTAATTAAAGAAACAACTAATTACAAATGTAATTTAATCCTTATTCTGGCTTTCCCAGAAAATAAAATAATGACATTAGAAATAATTAGTTGCAAATCTCTTTTCAAGATAAACTTGTTAATATCCATAAACATAAAAAATGACGCAAAAACATTCAATTTTAAGATTGAATTTGTATAAACTTGCAAGAAAATAAATAATTTAAAAAAATAATCTCTTAAATATAACAAGTTACTAGCTTCCGTTATTTCAAAAACATAATATAACACAGTATCTGTAGGTTATAGGGTATCGTATTTCTGTGTTAAATTAATTTCTTGAACCTACCGGTTTTTGTAACATCATGAACTTAACTTCAAATTCGTTTTAACATAAAATATTCAACTTTCTGTATTTGCAGTCGAATAGTAAAACGAACAGTTTTTACAAAAAAAAAAAAAAGAAAGTTGAAATGAGTGATTTAAAATTTACTTAATTTTATATTAGAACTAATGCCTTTTGGTTAACTCCACCCATTAAACTATTCATAGGAACCTGTAGTTCATCTAAAACGGCAAAACTGGAGTGGGTGTTTGATGTCAAATAGTAAACGGCCATTTGATTTTACACTCTGTGCTGGCTTTTAGGCTGTAGGCTGTTCACTACTTTTTTGGTGACTTTCTTATGTTTCCGAAGTACCGTTTGTGTTATTTGAGTTGACTTATGCACCCAGATCCGAATATTCGAAGTTTTAACATAACGTTTCAGGTCGTATCCACAGTTTCCGGAACATTCTAATTATGATATTACTTAATCGACTTTAGAATAACTAGAGATAACAAACAAACTCGGATAGTATTCGAACTTAGTTTTCTCTTGATCTCGTCGTGGAGCTTAGGACATTCGACTTCGACTCGCAACCTGAGGGTCGCGGATTCGAATCCGTCCATGAACATGGGCGTTATAAAGTGATTGTCAATCCCTCTATTTATAGTGTCCCAAGAGTTGGCGGTGGGTGATGTTGACTAGCTGCCTTCCCTCTATCCTATCACTTCAAAACTAAGGACGGCTAAAGCAAATATCCCCTGAGTAATTTTTTTTGCGAAATTAGAAAAAAAACAACACAATTTTATCTCTTGCTATAACAAGCAACAAGTTTGTCTTGTTGATACTTGTTAATAAGCGACACAATTCGAACCTTGTATTGGGAGATAGTTAGTTCGAGATTTACACAACCTTGACCAAAATTTGATAACAAAGTCTAGTGACAGTACATTTTAAAAATGTTTTTTTGAAAAGCTGAAAGTTAAGATAAAGTTTGTTTGTCTTGAATTTCGCGCAAAGCTACACGAGGGCTATCTGCGCTAGCCGTCCCTAATTTAGCAGTATAACTGGAATTCCGCTCATGACACCACACAAAAAATTAATACACTTAAAAACCTCAAAAACACAGCCACAAAACTCTGTTCAACGGACTACATAGATGAAGAAATCAACCACATAAAGCATTCCTTCATTCACACCAACATATTTCCACCACCTATTGTTGAAAAACTCTCCAACATTCGCCACAACAAAACTCAACTCACGAACAAAACTGATACTAACAAACCCAACAACAGCACATTACACTGCAGTTTACCTTTTGTTTCTGAAACCAGCTTAAGAATTATCCACACTTGGACTAAACTAGCCAGTAAACACAATATTCCTGTCAACGTCAAATTCTCACAAAAACCCGGCCCTAAATTAAAATCTTTATTAAACAAAAATGATTTAGAATCACACAATACCAACGTCATTTACAAAATAACATACAAAAACTGCCCAGAATTCTATATCGGAGAAACAGGAAGAAAATTGGAAACCAGATTTACAGAACGCAATAAAAACCGTCCCATGTTTTTCACCATTGCAACTTACAAAACCATAGTATATCTATTAAAACACGGTCATTTAAAACATAGAACCCAACATAAACAAACGAAAAATCAAGGAATCCATCTTAATTGAACAAAACAACTCTGCTTTAAACCAACACCCTGGGGTG